>NW_015549716.1:87620-88310 GCF_001515605.1 Sinocyclocheilus anshuiensis
ACTGTGGACATCATCTTAGGGCGCCCGTGGTTGGTAAAGCACAATCCCATTCTGTCCTGGAAGACGGGAGAAGTCGTGAAGTGGGGCAAGGATTGCTTCCCAGACTGTTTCCCCGGGACTCCATCTCCTCCGAAGAAACTCCCCGAGGCCCTTTCCGTGAATTCCACCTCCCTTGAGAGTCCCATCGAGAAGCAATCCTTAGAAATTCCATCCTGCTATGCCCCCTTCAGAGACGTGTTTTGTCCCAAACAAGCCTCCCGGTCACTTATAAACTCCAACTCCCCTCACAATACAGAATTCATCCCACGTTCCACGTATCACTACTCAAACCTTACCATGACCCTGTCTCTCTCCCCACAGAGCCTGGCCAGATGGAGGAACCCCCTCTTCCCTTGATCCTGGATGAAGGCTCGGTCTACAAGGTGAAGTCACAGTCACATAGAAGGCCCCGAAGAACCGAAAAGCATTATCCCACCAAAGATGATCGCCAGTCCGATCGAATGGAATTCCCCTTCAGTGGCCTCCAACACAGCTCCTAACAATATGCCGGGCTGTCCTCCAGGATGCCAGTACGTACCACGGACACAGCGCCCCCTACTCATTCACTCTGCTCACTCCTCCCGAGGCACTGGCCGTCCAGGGGCCAACAACACCCTCTCGCTGCTACGAGATCACTTCTGGTGTCCCAAT
>NW_015549716.1:88487-89679 GCF_001515605.1 Sinocyclocheilus anshuiensis
TTGTAACAGATCGGCCAGGCTCCGCCACCACCCAATCACAACGATCCCTCTCACCTGAGTTCTGAGCACCTGCACCTGTCACCAATCAAGCACCTCATTACCAGCCTGCATAAAAGCACACACCTCAGACACCCTCACTGTCCGGTCTCGTATACACGTAGAGGACTCAATGACTTTGCTACTGATTTCCTTTGAATACTTCTTGCATTACTTACCTCCTGTGTTCCTCCTAGTGTCTCCTCGTCTCCAAGTGTCTCCTGTATCTCCTAGTTCCCGGATCGCTGAGGTGTGGATTCCCCCCGTCTACCTTCCAGCCTCAATCAAGCCAAAGACTCGGATTACTCCACTCTCCATATCCTTTGCACTCTCTCACGGACCCTTCCCTCACCATCACTTCCTCCGGACCCGACACCAGTACTCACTGTGACCTAATAAACTGTTTTGTATATAAACTAACCTGTTGTGTCAGACCTCTTCCGTAACAGGATGCAACGGTTATAGATTTTGTTGTTACGATTATTGTCTGAGGAATGATCACGGTTTTACGGTTATGACGATTATTATGCATTTATTCATTTCCCAATATTACTAATGTATAAAATCACATGAACACTCTTTAGATATTAAAGTGTTATTTATTGCTGGCTTTTGAAACCGAAATAACACAGTACCCAACAATACAGCACAAAATAATAATAACCAACAATACAGCACAAAACAATAATAAACAAAAGTCCATCTCTCCCATTGGAATTTAAAAAAGGTGACATCTGCTCTGTAAACATCCATGACAGTATTTCTCTTTTGAAAATAACAAATGGAAATAGATCACAAAAGTATTTAATGTTTTCAGTTTGTACATTCTTTACATTTCTTTTGGACCTGGGGTAGACTGTCATCTCAACTGTCATCCATACATATTCATTTGAATAATCTTTATAATAATTCATATGATTTTACATGTGGCCTGAGAAAATCATGTCTATTATTTTGGTTTGTGAGATCGGAGATCGCGCTGCGCACGTGTACAATCATTCAGGAGGACACAAACTTCTTGAGAATGCTGCCCCGTGACTTTTATTAATAAAATAGATTAAATAGCCTACTAGAGAGATGCACAGATGCAGGTAGGCAACTGTCACCTCTCTCTCTCTCTCTCTCTCTCTCTCTCTCTCTCTCTCTCTCGATCGAA
>NW_015549716.1:89787-108383 GCF_001515605.1 Sinocyclocheilus anshuiensis
CTTCTTGAGAAATGCTGCCCGGTGACTTTTATTAATAAATAGATTTAAATAGCCTACTGGAGAGACGCAGGTAGGCTAATTCACACAGGCGACTGTCACCTCTCTCGAATAATTAATTCAAGTAGCTAAATGTTATAATTAATTCGAATAAATGTGATCTTACCGCACTATTTCAACAATGTGAGGGTGAGTAATGACAATTTTCCTTTTGGGTGGACTATCCCTTTAATTATATTTGTTTAGCTAAATTGGCAAATCAGAACAGTTAACATCTATTCAGAGTCAACTCACTCTTTGTATTATGGGTTTAGTAGATATCAGAGGTATCAAATTTTATTTTTATGGTGTTCGTGTAGGGACAACTAGCTCATTTGTGATGTATAATGCCTCTTATTGGCTAAGGAAGTAGGGATGCAGCGATTAACCGGTTTCGCGATTAACCGCACTTTAAAACGTCACGGTTAATTAATCGTAAAGGTTCCGCTAAACCGAGTGTTTCTGTTACACGGAACGGAACTGTTGCAGCTTGCGCAAAACGAAAACAAAGTTACACTAGCGGTGCACCAGCTTAAAATGACGTGCTTATCAGAGGCACGGAGGCTACTACATGCATTCGATTAACTGTGACAGAGGGACCAAACAGCGAAGCTTTATTTCCACCAGAGAAATGCCTGTCGATAGTGTGGGACCATTTTGGGTAGGCTTCACCAAGAATGACCAGGGTGTCATTTAAATATTGCTGTAAAAAACTGCTGCTAAAGAGTGAATACATAAGGGATAGGCTAATGCACGGCTAGCTGTACATTGAACGATTTTAATGCACGACGTGAAGGCAAGAACCACCTGACGCGAAGCTACAGCTCGTTAGCTCCGCATTCTGCCCGCTTCAGATCAGAAAGAGATTAAATAGTGTGGTAAGATCACATTTATTCGAATTAATTAATTATGAGGTCTGGCAGCTCTTGGGGACAGCTGGTCTTTCGTTTATAAGGTCCATACCTCTCCACACACATTCTGTCCTCCTATGTCCCACCCTCCATTGATCCAAAGACCCTTCTCCGCTTATCCTGCTGTGTACAGAGCCGGTCAGAGGGTCAGATTAATGGTAGCCCTTCACAGCTGCTGCCGAAGGCAAAGCAGATACATCCACATTAGTCTTGCAACTCTTGAGACAGTCCTCCCTTTCTTCCATGATCCAATTCACTCTCTTCTTATATATATCTAACAGGAGGGAACAAAATCGAAGAAAGAAAAAAATAGTTTTTATGACTGAAACAACATAAATTCTATCCGGGTCAATGATATTGATTCACTTCCATATATCCTGAAGCTCTTCTTTTGGGCACTTTAAAGTGAAAATTCAGTTCCACTGTTTCTTGATTTAACTCACGTTCACACATCTTTAACACATTCAGATACAGCTAAAACATAAATGGATTCAGTGGCTTCATAAATAAAAAAGTGTCTCATTAACAGGGTCGTGACATCATCAGTTATGTAAACCATTAAATAGTTAAAGGGTCATAGTTTAAGCTCATGTCCCTTGTCCAACCACAGAGCAGATGTCAGGTAGGCCACAGCCTTAACACAAACACAATAACTCTAACAGCATGGTACCTGGCTGTCTGAGTTTCCCCCAATAAGCCGCAGACACATGGGTTAGCTCAAGCAGGAACATGGGTAGACTCTGTAATTCAATGAAGACCCTGAACAGCAGGGATATTAGAGGAGTAAAATGTCAGAGTGCTTGGATCAGAATGATCTCGGTGATGTAAACAGTTTCTCTGAAGTACTACTTAACAGATCACATAAAGATAGAGATAGAGAATTACAGAGAATGAGAGAGGAAACAACTAAGGAAGCAGCTGGTCAAAAAAGGGAAATCAACACAAATGATGCTAAATATCTATATCCATACTTATGAAACTGGTTCTGGATGTGGATTGGCCATTGCAGCATTTCTGTCAGGGTCATAAACAACAAAGACCCCCCAAATATTCAGAATAGTTGATTAATATGAGTTTTCAATGATAAAGTCTGAATCTTTTGCATTTAGTGCCCTTCAGTCTTAAACATGTGGTTACATCACTGGCTCTAGCCATATTATTTTGCACAAAATAATTGGAAAAGCTGAATCTACAGCATCATTACTCCAGTCTTCAGTGTCACATGATCCTCAAGAAATCATTCTATTATGTTGATTTGCTGTGCAATTATTATTGGTGCTCATTCTTATTCTAGGCTTATTCAAAAACATTAATAAAACAGTATTGCATGTGTTACAAATACAGAATTTTTTTCAATGATATAGTCTACATTATATCTAATCAAATGAATGAATGAATGATAATATTTCACAATACTCAGGTTCGTCCAGCTAGATAAACTTCACAAATTCAATCCATTTTTTTTATGCCTGTGATACTTCTCACGCCTATGCAAGCCAGCTGTATGATTATAAACTTTTTACATGTGTTTTTTTTTCAACGGGAAAAACTCTCTAAATTACACCAAAATAATAATTACCGTATTGGCCCAGATATAAGACGACCCTGATTATAAGACGACCCCCCTTTTTCCAGATGTACCTTTTGGAAAAAGGCTTTTTAAAAACCAAATCTTGTTTTTTCTCAGTAAAACACGTTTTGTCTTCAATTATTTTCATATTGCATATTTTTCCTATTTTAATTTTTGTTTTGAAAGTATGGTAAAAACTGGTAAAATGTACCAACAATCACATTTAAAAAATATACACTTTTTGATATACCGTAAAAAAAAAAAAAAAACAGGTAGCCCATCTGAATTAGGGCATTTAGGCTATCCATCTAATAGTAGCCTACCAAAATCTTATTAACAGTAGAAGTTAAATCTTACTGTAGTCTTCAAATCTGGGTACTGTCTTAAGTTTTAAAATCACAAAGGGAGTTTGGTCCCATCAGGCTAACGTGACAGTCACGACTCATGCAGCTGTAAGGTTTTCTTATTCTTTTGTTTTTACTCGCGATCTTTACAACACGCATTACATTACGTATTTCATGGCACACTTGTTTTATGCGTATTTGGCGCCACCTATTGTTGTGGGTGTATTATTGACATGTCAAAGTCTAGACCCTGAATATAAGACGACCGCGTTTTTTCAGATGTATTTCCAAGAAAAAAAAAACGTCTTATATTCGGGTCAATACGGTAACTCAATAAATTACATTATACATAATAATGGTACAAGCCAACCATATGAATATCAATGATTTCCACACAATTTCTCCTGTTGCAGAAAATGTGAGTTTCCTGATCTGTCAATCAAGTAAAACATTTTGAGAAAAAGCACATGCGTATACACACACATGACCTATAAAGCAAACTTTTGTGGGCCAGACATCGAAAACATATGGATCATGATGAAACATGCCACAGATCAGGGCTCTGAGCGTTTAACTGTGTCAGTTGAAGAGTCAACCTCAGGTCTGACATCCAGTGTGTTAAACCCTGGGGTCGTGGTTCAGTGACAGAAGGCTGAATCAGATTGAGTGTTAACAAAAAGCCCTTCCTTGCTTGTCGGTCAAACGGTGGCTGTCGTGCGCAGGCCCATTGAACCCTCCTCCTCGGCTCTTCAGGAGCCTCTATCAACAGGAGGTGTTGTCATTTCTTCAGTTAATTGCTGGCGGAGCCCCGATCTGCCCTCAAGAAGTCCGAACAAGGGAGGGAAAGCTTTGGTCTCCCGCCAGAGCGTGTGTGTATCCCCCCATACGCACACACATGCACCAACGTCTAAGAATACAATGGGGCAAAGCAGCTGGACTGCAGAACCACAAGACAGTCCTGAATACGTAATTACGAACCAAGACAAGCCATCTGTGCCATGGAGATCATAACATCTGCTTTAGATCAATAATATGCGCAAATAAAGAAAGTGGATTTTTTTATCCACAAGATTTCCTACTACATCAATTCAAAGCTTCCTTTCTACAGTATGACATAACACATTGTTTAAGCCAATGAACTAATATGAGGGGCCTTTGATAATGATGTAACCTCCCATTGGGACCCAACAGACACCTGTTCTGTATGAAAACACTGATAGAGACTTGTAACCCTATATAGGTCTCAGAAAAAGACTAAATAAATTTACAAGGGTTTATTCAAATTTTTAGCCGGTTGCAAAACAAAGTCAGTATCTATAAAGGAGAATGGATAATACAACTGCAAGGACTCGTGTGTCTCTGGATACTATACAGACTCATGGCACTAATTACAGGAAATTAACTTATTGCATTATCTTTCAGACTAAGAAAGAACAGGTCAAATGACCTAATATAATTTTTAAAAAGCATTTATACTTAGGCTGCATGTATTTGATCAAAAATACAGTAAAAACAGTAATACTGTGAAATTGTATTACAATTTAAAATAACTGTTTTCTATTTGAATATTTTTTCAAATGTAATTTATTCCTCTGATGGCAAAACTGAATTTTCAGCATCATTACTCCAGTCTTCAGTGTCACGTGATCCTTCAGAAATCATTCTAATATGCCGATTTGGTGCTCAAGAAACATTTCTCATTATTATCAATGTTAAAAACAGTTGTGCTGTTTAATAATTTTGCGAAAACTGTGATAATTTTTTCAGGATTCTTTGATGAACAGAAAGTTCAAAAGAACAGCATTTATTTGAAATAGAAATCAATTGTAACATTCCTTTAAACAGTCTTCATTGAAATAAATTTTTACCATTCATGTTCATCCATCCATATAGTTTTGAATCATTCAAAACTATATGGATGGATGAACATGAATGCTACAAATTGAGACCATTCAGAATGGGTACAAAAAATATGTAAAAAATATATATATTCCCAGGCTACAAAACAAGACAGAAAGAGTGTCGTCACGACTGCAGTCTCATCCTCTTCAGAGCCGTGGGAAAAGACAAGGATAAAAGTGTCACTGCTGACCATAAGGTTATTTTAGATGCGTCAAATAACAGACACCCCCCTCTGAGAAACACCTGCAGGCATGGTTATTATTTCTAGGGACAAAACGCTTGTGCCAAACCAAGGTTATCACATCTCAGCTAATTATATGGAACGGATACGGCCAAGGATACCCATGAATCTTAAAAATATCAGCATAACACTTTCAACTAGACATTTTAGGCTAATTTAAAGAAGCAGTAATTAATTAAATGATGAAATGTGATAAAGGGAGTTGTTATCTAATACAACAAGCAGATCACTGTGTTTCTGTGAACATTAGGTGAAGCTCTGAATCTGACTTACATGTAGCAGGCAGACATAATCCTTAATAGAATCAGCACTTAAAGGGATAGTTTGCCCAAAAACTTAAAAAAAAATTTTTTTTTTTATGCATTTGGCAGATGCTTTTATCCAAAAGATAATACATATTTGCATCTAAAGTGATTTTACTCTAAAGAACATGCCATTTTCTCTTACAGAGACACATTCAGCATGAGATACAATCAGGGTTATATTATAGTTTAAAAACATTTTTATTACTTGAAATTAAATAAATGATAACGGAAATTTTTCCATCTAGTTGCCAAGTCAACGTTTCTCATTTACATTTAGTTTAACTTTATGTACTAAAATAAAATTAAATATATATTTAAAAAATAAAAGCTAAAAAAAATGTTAAAAGCATTATAAATGAATAAAACATTAAAATAAAATTAAAAATACAAATATTAATAAAAATGTAAATGAAAAACGAATTCAAAATATTAATAAGAACTATAATAGTATCTCAATGACACTATATGGGTGCACTGGGTACAATGATGAGCTTGATGGAGAGTGACATGCAGAACTGAGATATTAAATAGATCCCTATAAAAACACCATTAATGAAAAATTACTCTCCATTTCACACACATAAATTAAATGTCTTGTGTCAACATACATTTATAATGGCATCCCCCTCCCCCATGTTAGTTCGCCCTCACCCACCACCTTCATCTTTGGCTTTTACATCTCAGCAAGCAACTGCGTTATCGAAACTAATCTTAATTTAATGTTCTCAAATTTAAATTAAACCCTGACATTTCAAGCTAACCTGCAACGGTGCATTAGGTTATAAACACAATCACCTTCTGGGTGACTCACCCACATGAAATCCAAAAGGCACAACAGTGTGACACTTCTGCATGTAATGACCTTCAAAACAGCCGTGGTGACACTGACCTTTGGGTTATGGCCCTGGAGAAGGAAAAATAAACTCTATGTCGTAACCTCATCTGTGTCATCTGAAAGCAATCACAATGACAAACAGATCGATTCAAATGCCTTAAATGGAGATGCTACTCTAATTAACAGCTACGCAAGAAGATGAGAAAGAGTGATACAATGGAGAAGAAACTGAGACTGATGGTTGATAGACATCCCGACATTAACAAACCCTCATTTCCTGACCTTTGCTGAGATTAGCCATTCAGCAGTGCGCTCAGGATAGGACTGTCTGAACACATTAGCCACTAGCCCATGGTGAAACATCATAAATGAGAAGCTGCAGCATGTAACTATGAGTCTAAATAACTTAAATGACAGGACTGAATAGCACTTATTTGGCCTGAGGTCAATATGACCTGTATTTTGTGGGGCACAACAGAGTTAGCGCTATGCTAACAACAAAACAATCTATCATTTCCAATGTGGGATAAATGCTGAAATATTTGAATCATTGCCAAATCCTGAAGTAGTAATTTCTTGAGCACTTCTTCATTCATTCAAACAACCATTGTTACTTTTGAGCTGCAAACATACAGCTGATTTTTTTTTAGAAATATTATAAATGAAATATGTCTGTCTGTATATTAATATATATCAAATAAAGAAAATATAACTAATATATACAAGCGCACACGCACACATTTATAAATATATTCATCTGGTAAAGTCTGGTATTATTTTGAGGCCAAATTCTATTCATTGTAAGCTAAGGGGTCTATGATTTCATTCAGCAAATGTACGAATTAATAATTAAAGACTTGCTGTTTTAATTTAGTTCAGTTCATGTCAATGTAGGTTACACACTAACGGTTTATCAGCATGTTTAAATGGGTATGGCAACAAATCCTTGCTGGATTGATAAAAAATTAAAAGCAAAAAAAAAACTTGGGACATATTCATAAACAAATTAATAATTACATTTCTGTTGTCTCATAAGCTAATATCGTATGTGTGGCCTGTGTTCTCAGTTTGTGTGCAGCAAGAGGTACAGATGGGAGCGTGTGCAATTTGGCTGGTCTTTCCCTAAAAACCCCACAGCATACATCTGGCACAGAAAATCATTCTCTCTCCCATGCATCTGCGCTGTCTGTTCGTGTCACGGAGCAATGAGGTGAGGTGAGACATGAAATGATTTGTACAAATTGAGCATTTATAACCTCGAAACTATGAACACAAATTTGGAGAGTGTTGGAAAATTAATACATATTTGTTCTTTCATATAATAAAGGATTATTTCGATATTTATTTATTTATTGTCTAGCAGCTTGTCTACTGTAGTTTCTTGTTATCTCAGTACCTGACAGCTTGCTCGCCACACATCAATTTTTTTCATCTTCCTTATTTGCTGACATCAAAAAAAAAAAATCCTCTCACAATGGGGGAAATTCCCTTGCTGTGGTTTCTCTGTGCTCCTGTCCATCACACTCAAATTTGGTGCTCTCCACAAAACACACTTCGATACAAATCTGGTTGAACCAGAAAAGACTGTCATTCAAAGATTGTTTTCTTCTGGTTTTTTTATCATACCAATCATTCCCTCTCCTTTTATGTCAGTCTGATCCCCCCCTATTTATTTATTTCTTTCTTGGCCCACTTTTTATTGAACAATGGAGACAATCGGGCGTCCCCTGAGGGCAGATGAAGGCGAGTTTAAATATCAAAAGCCCACAATGGACACCACGCCAGACTCCAAGGAGCTCCTTTCCCTGGCCCCCACTGTCCATCTGCTTATAACGGGAGAAGTGAGGGATGAAGGATAGATAGTGAGAATGGAGACACAGTGACAGACTTTCATCTCTCACTCCTTTCTTGCCTTTTTCTCATTGTTTTGAACAACTCATGATTCTCCCTGTCAGCTGTCAAATGATGCTACACTGTAAAAAATGACCGTGAATTTAACGGTAAAAGACTGTAAAAATGCTACAGTAAAAACCTGTTAAATGGTTAACGGTAAATTCCCCTACTATATATGGTGAAAAACTGTATTCGACATTACATGTATTGGACATTAATTTTACGGTAGTATACTGCATTTGGAAGTGAAAAAGACTGTATTATTTACAGTGAATAACCGTAAATTGACATTCCCAGAATTCCCTGCGTTACATTTCAAATTTTATGTTTTTTTGTTGAAATAACTGTTTCTTTTTAGTTTTTTTTCTTATCAGTTTTGTATATTAGGGTTGTGTGTTACACCTAATGTTGTTAAATGAATGTTTATTGCATTATTTCAGTTTCATGTGTGTTACCATGATGGTGTTTGGTGTTTGTGTGAATGATACTGTGCACCTTCTATATATGTTATTATTTAAAAGCTGCTTGTGATAGGCTTTGGTTCATCATGTGACTTTCTCATCACCACCTGCATTTGGTGGTTATCAGTGTATTACAAAGGTACAAAACAGATTTTATTACTTCAATAGGTTGGTATATAATAACATTTTATCAGTTAATGAAATTACGGTATTTAACTGTAAAGTTAAGTTAAAACCGTAAAAACTAAAACGTTGCTACCGTTTTTTGTACGGTAAAATTCCGGCAACCACAGCTGCCGGTTTTTTACCGTAAATTTTACGGAATTTTTTTTACAGTGTATCTGTGTCCCTAATACGTGGAAAAAAATTACTTTAATGATGAATAGCTAATGCACTATTTTACAATGTGATTGTTAAATGGACATATAGCCTATATACTGTACATGTTCTTCTATTCTATTTTTTTTATTCATTTTCCAGAATACATAAAATGTTAGTTTACATGTAGTTCACATTATTTAAAAGACATTAATGCATTACAATAGAACATTTAAAAAAGTTATTTTTAAATGTTCTTTTTTTTTAAACAGTCCTCTCTTCTCTTTCTTGAAACCTCCCTCCCCTCAAGCCCCGAGGCTCAAGTTTCCCAACAGGAATGAGTCTTCATTCTTTCACATCATCCTGTTTTGTGACTGACTGCATGACACTGATACAGAAGGCAGAATCTCACGGTAACTGTAGGGCAACTGACATAAATGAAGAATCACCTGTAATATCCCTGAGCTATATGTCCCAAGTGACTCAACGTCAATCTTAACATATGTGAAACCACATTAATAAGAACATAGAGAGCAATTTCAAGCTGTCAGGCAGTTCTATAGAAGGCTAAATGTGTTTTTTCATTTCTAAAAACATCAAGTGCACCTGGAAGTAATAACAAACCTCACACCCTGATCTCCGATCCTTTCATCATCTATAAAGATGGCTTGTTATTGTCCATTTATTTCCATTCACACTAGAGAACAAGACAAGGCATGTGTCATGTTTTCTTCCTTGTTTACGGCGACGGGTGTTTCCACCTGGGCAGATTTTGATGGGGAAATTCCAGGGCTTGCTGGCTGTCTGTGATCCCAAGGGATATACGGATCTAATGAAGAAGGGTGGGGGGACCCTTGAACAAGCTGCAATGTGAAAATGTGTCATATCAGATGACTCCATTGCTAATTTGATCAGAAGGTTATTGATTTTCTAGGCTAACTTAACTGATTGTAATCTGGTGAAAAATTAATTGGCCATATGGCTTTAAATTTGGCATGGAACTTTTTTTTTTTTAAACCAAATATACAAAATATGCGGTTCAAACATGGACTTATTAATGACGAGCAATCCTGCCGAAATATCATGCTGAAATTTCCGGTGATATGAGATTTTACTGAGTGGTTTTGTTGATGACAGCAAAATAGTTCACCCGAAAATTAAAATGTACACGCGCTCAGACCATCCAAGGTATAGATGAGACTGTTTCCTCCTCAGAACAGATTTGGAGAAATTTAACATTACGTCACTTGTTCACCAATGATGACCTTAATGATGTTTTTTTTTTCTTCACAAGCCGTTAATTGGTGGACTGGAGTTGTATGGATTACTTGTGGATTATTCTGTTTGGACTCTCATTCTGATGGCACCCATTCACTGCAGAGGATTCATTGATGAGCAAGTGCTGTAGCTAAATTTCTTCAAATCTGTTCCGATGAAGAAACAAACTCATCTACATGCTGGATGGCTTGAGGGTGCATACATTATCAGCCAATTAAAATTTTTGGATGAACTATTCCTTTAATACATCTTCATATGTTTATTTTATTTTTTTTACCTATCAAACATGTAATGACAAGCAATCCTGCTGAAATATCGTTGAAATGATCACATTTAGGAAGTATTACTATTACTGTTTTGTTGATGACAGCACAAAATGAATCTCTATGCTTTTTTTTAATATTTAAGAACATACTAGCTAGAATGAAACTAAATATCAAACAGAAATATATGTAGAGGCACCTGACTATTACAGGTTCTTTATATTGTCAACTTATTGTGAAAATTACCAGCCAATCAGGTACAATACAGCTTTACTTCATTGTAAGTGTGCCTTCAACAAAGGTTCGCAAATACTGCTCTCACAGTCTAGTTAATGGTTAGCATTTTTAGCTTCTGTGACTCTGGGACCTCAAACATCTGTCATTCAATGAGTTTTAACAAAACAAATCCCCAAAGAGTTCAATGGTTCTGCACTAAAGAGAAGAAGTATTCGGTTAAAAGATTTCCTCCTTTCAGCCATAAACAATAATGTAAATCAAACAAGCCGCCACATAAAAGTTATATTATAACCCTTTTCAACATCATATTTATTATGTACAATGTAAAACCTGAGTCAACACGTGATTAAAGAGCATCTCTGATGTCTATGTTCTGTTTGGTATTTAAAGAAAGCAGCACACAACTTTATAATGAAAATAAATACTTTAAAATGACTCACAATGACAGTCAATGGAAGGCTTTGGGATTTGATTGCATTGTATAGTTTTGACTTTTGATAATATAGTTCAAGAAAGTGGTTATGGGTCATCGTCTAGTTTTGATATTTGAATTTGATTTAAAAAAATAAATAAAAATGCAACTTTAAAAAAAAAAAATGTCAACTGTATATATATGAAAAATGCGAAACAACTCTTCTGACATCACATGAGCCACACACACACATACACACACACACACACACACACACACACACACACACACACACACACACACACACAGACCACAGACACACTCTATCATTAGTCTCATCACTGTCTTCACTAATTGCCATGGACAATATTTTCTGTACTTCCCATGCTTAATTTATGTGCTTAATCTATTAGTAGCATTTCCTTTGAGAAAACACTGTCCCTGATGAATACGAATGACCCACTGCTTCAGAAGCCTGTGCAGGTGCAGGGCTGCTGGCTTTACAGAGCCAGTGGCCTCCCTGCGGGTGCAGGGCACCATGTGTGCCCTGCTAAAAGTCACTGAAAGAATCAAAAAGCCAGCGGAGGACTGTTACAGACAGTTCCCATAGTGCCTATAATGCTTGAATGATTTGAAACAAGAAGAATAAGCATGCAAATATATAATGCACTGCAAACGCTTTGAAGTTATACATCAAAAACAACGTCATAAGTCACAGAGGTCATTGCTAGAAAGGCAGAGCGGAGCGCTACTATAGATCAAACAGGACATCTAAATCAGTCCTTAAGTTGTGTCAAATACAAATACGGAGAATGTCTCACATTCAATGATTTTGTTGGCTATTTAGCTACTGGGCCATGATAACATATTCAGAGTGCATCAGACAGGAAGAGCTTAACAATGAAACAGGAGTGAATCATGCAGTGAGATGCATGGGTAACTTCATGTTCTCTAAAATTATATTAACTGAGAATCTCTGCTGTCGCATGAAAATTATGAGTGACAGTGGTAGAGAGCAATCCAGGAACTGTATATGAGTCTGTCTACCAGCTGCACTAATTATTTACAATATTTATTACATTTAATACATTTATCACATATTCAATTCAAATGATTTACAAATATTTCATATATATTAAATATTTTATTAAACATTACATATCTGACTTGTAAAATAAGTAAATATTTAATTTATTAAATATATAAAAATATTTAAAAGATTTTAAACAAACCCCCTTTAAGTCTACCTTGATCAGACAAATTGATCACAAAATAATTCAGAGTGAACTGTAGGCCAGAGATATGCTAATGTTCAGTGACACAGAGATGAAACAAACAATATATTGACTTCGAAAGCCACTTCCATGTAAAGTACAATGCAAAATAATGTCATTGCTTAAATTATCTTAATTTGGGGCCTAGCAAATACTGATATACGTCATTTATAACCCGTCATTTATAACGATCAATAACCCTAATTTGTGTAAATGTGCCCAGCAAGGCCTCTTTACTCATTGCTGGGATAAAGTTGTGTCTTGTACCACTCTGCAAAAAAAAATAAATCAATGTAGATGCAGCTAGTAATGTGTCCTCCTTGTTTTAGGCCAGTCTGAATCCATAGCTATCCACTGCCTTGACTCAGCTGAAGAGCACTTTAGGGGCTATAACAATTTTCCATTAGCTCTCCATTCATGCACACAGACACAAGGCCCTGTAGCCGTCTCCTAAAACATACTGCTCTAAAATACAACCAAATGTTTCAGCTGATCCCATTGTTTTGGTCTTTCTCATTTTCTTGTCCTCTCTGAGGAAGAAACAGAGCCAGACATAGATTGGAAACTAGAACGAGGGCCTGCCTGACATCTTCTTTTCTCTCTCCTTCCAGTGTGCAACAGTTCTAATCGGCACCGGGCCAGACTCCGCTTCCAGACGCACCTCTCTCACCCTGCCTCGCCCCCCTCTGGAGAAAGCTGCTGTTGCTTGCATAGCTAAAAATAGCACCTCTGGAAACAAAACCCTGAGAAGTAAAAGGTGAGCATCCCATTGCAGAGTGAGAAACCTGAGAGTAGGTGAATCTGAGCTGTGGAGGAGGGGAAAGATGGGAATGCTAGTGGAAGAAATGAAATTACGTACTATATGTCATCTATTGACCTTATTTCAATGCAGTCATTAAGGACGTATTGGATATTATGCAGCAAGTCAATCAATCTTCCTAAATATCCTAATTCATCTTCTGTTTATCCATATTTAATACTTCAAAGAAAAGTGAGAAAGAAAGAAAGAAAGAAAGAATGAAAGAAAATACTTATTTACATCAAATTTACCCAAAAATGTGAGCTTCTTCCCATTTAAATTTTCTTTAAGTGGCAGAAGGTGCTGAGAGAGAATTGCAGGTTTCTCTAATGCTGTTTTAATTGCAGGCTCAGTGGGAGTATCCACAGGATTGAGCCACAACTAACATGTTGCCAAGTAAAAGGATTTCTTTAAAATTCACCATATGGCAGAAAATACCTCTCTATAGGTGGTGAGGGGGTGTGCAGGTAAAAGCATGTGGTCATTTGTAGACAAATTCCTCTCATTTAAAAATGTTTTTTGAATAACGCAACATTTTATATTTAAAAAAAAAAAGCTCATTAAACATCAAAAAGTGTCATGTTAAACTACAAAAATGTATATATAAATGTTTTCTGAGGATTAAACATAATCAAAGCTAGCAATAGAAAATGAGTGGAATATCAGCGTCTAGTGGTGTGATAAAGTCACTGCGACTTACAGAGAATGGACACTGAACTAGAAGCGGAACTGGGTTTGATGCAGTTGAGCAATAGTAAAAAAACAAAAATAAATACATAAATAGTTCAAAAATAGCACAACCATCTATTTTAATATTCTTCTAAAACTTAAAACCTACAAAATATCATATTACATGAACTGCTATTATATTTGAAGTTTGCATCATTGGTTTTGTTGCTTTCTTTTTAATACTGTGTAGCTGGTTTGAAACAATCTCTATTGTATAAAGCACTATAAAAATAAAGGTGACTTGACTACATTTGTAACCTCCATTCACTTTTTTTAAATGTATAGGCTAGATTATGTTACTGGTTAAAATGCAGGCAGTACCGTTTGCTCTGACAAATCCAAGATTTAATCTGACACAGTTCTCATTAAATTACTCTTTAGAAATTCCTAATCAGGATAAAAAAAAAAAAAACTTTTGTCGGGTTGCCAGCAGTTATCAAATTTCACTATCTGCTAAGATCTATGAAATACCTCCATGAATGATTGCAACACAATATGACAAAGACTGCAGAATGGGGGGATGACGTTCATCTCTGGATCATTCAGAGCACGGTCCAACTCAGTGGTAATATGGGCCCAGGCCAGGTCACATGGCCACAGATATCATCTGATGTGGGCAGCTTTGCAACTTTAATTCATGAAGGAAAAAAAATGAGTTCGGTTAGTGGACTAACTGAGTTTCCCAAAGCTGCAGTCAAAAATTATAAATGGAAACCTTGTCCCTGTAGGCCCACATATTATGAAGTCAAAGATCAAACAGAATTGTACACAATCACAACTATGCAATCGGAGTCCCAGATTGATTCTCAGATATATCAGAATACTTGATACTTACTTTAGATATTAGGTAAGATAGATAGATAGATAGATAGATAGATAGAAATGCTACACAGACAGACACATTTAAGGCTTACAACTTTTCATCCTGCCATTAAAGCAAATATAAATCACATTTAAAGAATACTATGTAATAATAATGCTCATTGCCAATATCAAGATGATTTGCTATCTGAACCTTAGATGTCAAACTTATTTTATCCACACAGGCAAAACTAACATCCTAAGAGACAGTGAATTATATCACAATGCAATATTTACCATCAAATGTGGCCTGAAGGTTCCTCATGTAATGAAACGCAGCTGCAAATGTTAGTCCCGTTCGCACAATATCCTTGAGCTACAAGAAGCGCCCTGGATGGGGCGATGACACTTTCACTTCCTACAGCATCCTTGGCCAACATTCGGCCTCAAAAACAACTAACAACTTGACAGCCTCGAAACGCCCGAGTTTATCCATCTAAATATGGATGGTGACTTTAAATGAGGCTGCTTTTATATTTATCTACCGTTTGGCGAGATATTGCCGGTCTCTTCGGGCTGTGATCATTTGCGCAGAGCAGCAGAAATAAGACCGCATCACTCAGAGATGCGCAGAGAGGCTGAAGCACGCGGGATGCGCGAGCGGCCGTATTAAAGAAACACAAATCTAGTCTGTCTTTGTCTGCTGTGGAACAAGGCCAGTGGCTTGTAATTCATTAACCCTGACAGCGCTGTGATAACATCGCACTCTTACCTGTGTCGCTGTTGGTTTGGCCACATATGATGCAGTGTGATTCTCCCATACGCACTGTAATGCGGTAAAGGCGGGTAATATCCTCCCTTGCTTCGCTCTCTCTGTGCATCCCTCTCAGAGCGCGCGCGCTAAACTCGCTTCCGATTTTACAGCATCCGCGCTGCACTTCAACGACGCGTCAGTTTCATAACACGTGATTAATGCATATATTTGTAATAGCTAAATAAGCTAAAACACACTGAACGCTTAAAAATAAATAAATAAATACAATTATGGGCTGGTTTATTTTTTACAACAA
This sequence comes from Sinocyclocheilus anshuiensis, assembly GCF_001515605.1. Lineage (NCBI taxonomy): Eukaryota > Metazoa > Chordata > Actinopteri > Cypriniformes > Cyprinidae > Sinocyclocheilus > Sinocyclocheilus anshuiensis. Next base: position 105,467 of record NW_015549716.1, read on the forward strand.
TATTTTTTCAAATATTACTTAAGTCTAACATGTGCAGTGCATGTAAACACAATTGCACCGTTTTGGTTATAGATTATTTCTGAAAGGCGTTGTGGTACTGATGACAAATTACACAAATTCAACTATTAATTTGGCACTCAAACAAATTACGCACAATTGTAAACAGACAAATAAATAAACAAACAAAGCTATCTTCAAAGTTTTTTTGGTTACACTTTACTTGAAGGGGTGTGCATAAGACTTGACATGACACCTACATAATCATGACATGACACATGTCATGAATATGAAGGTTTTTTTATGCAAGTTTATGACAACTGTCATTAAGTGTCATTCGCTCAGTTATGTAATTTTTAATGCAAAGATGACATTGTTTGAGATGTCTTTGTTATGGGCTATGGTTAGGGGTGAGGGTAGGGGTAGGGGTAGGTTAGGGTTAGGTCAAATAATGTCATATTTGCATTAAAAATGACATAACTGAGCGAATGACACTTAATGACAGTTGTCATAAACATGCAAACCTCCTTCATATTCATGACATGTGTCATGTCATGATTATGAAGGTGTCATGTCAGTCCTATGCACACCCCTTCAAGTAAAGTGTTACCGTTTTTTTTAAAGAAAGTAATCATTTTATTCAGCAATTAATTGCATTAAATTGTTCAAGACTTCTACACTGTTTAAAAAATATTTTCAAATGCGGTCCTTTTGAAAATTCAATTAATAAAAAATTCTTAAGAAATTAGTATTTTCACAAAAATATTGAACAGCACAACTGTTTTCAACACTGATATTAATAAGTATTATAATGTATAATGTATATTAAAATGTTTCAGTGTTTCAGCATATTAGACGTTTGGAGCAATGGCACCTAAACATTTAGCATTTCCATCACAGGAATACATTAAAATATATTAAAATATTACATGTATTTACTTACTTAATTATTTATTTATTTATTTTATCAAATAAATGCAGCCTTGGTGAGCATAAGAGACTTCTTATTGCTGAGCCCAAACTTATATATATATATATATATAAACTGTCATTTGATGAAAGAAAGAGATGCACAGGATTATTCAAAACAATATCTTTATCATGATAGGCTGAGACATACTCTTTCTTTATCAATGGCATTCTGTTCCAAACACACAGCGTTCTTTGATTGGAAACTTTACATCATCCATTACAATATAGTGACACACTGGCCCAGTTCAACATCACACATATAGCATGAACAGAGTCGCACAGACTATCCCCTTGAACGCATATCTCCATTTAAGAGTATTATAAGCATCAGAAATGCACAAGCATCAACAAATAGACACAGTATGACAACACCTGCACATTATCTATAATGGACTTTTACACAAACACAACATAGAGATTATTATAAAAAGGAGTTTTCAATATTAAAACTGCAGTCAGTATCAAATGTAAAGATGCAGCTAGAAGATAAGAAGTAATTGGAGAAAGTCTGTGACAGGCATGGTCATTTAAAATAATACCATTTACTCTAAATTACATTCCAGAGGCCATACATCTCTAGAGCTTCAAAAAACTACAGCTTACAGACCAATGTAAATTAAGCTGGAAAAAATGTCTCTGAGAAGTTTAAATTTTACTTATGGACAAATATACTGGAAGCTGCTGGGAAATCTAATCTCGTATGCAGCCTGCAGTTTGTTCCAGGCTCCTCAGCTTGCAAAAGTCAATCCTGCATACTAAACCTTAACGACAAAGGCCTGCACTGCCATTCCCACATTATACACAGATTTGCTAGGCACTGACAGACTTTACTGTGATGTTTGGAATACAAAGTAAAACTGCTCAGTACCCCGCTGCCAAGGTTTTCATGTAGTTTATGCCAGTCAAGGTCACACAATGTACAGGTCAAACTTCCCTGCAGTTACTGTTGTGTGCACTGCACACGTGTACTCTTATATGTGCGCGCGAGCCTCTAGTGGTCACAAAGAGCATTACAGTACGACTAGTATTGACTACAGTAGGCTACTGTACAATAGGTACCATGGTATCGGCCTGCTACAGTAGTACATGGTCTTTAGGTAACACTATGTTATGTGGACACTTATTATGGCATATCCTCCTGAGAACCATAAAAAAAGTTTTGTGAATTTTATATATATATATATATATATATATATAGCAAATGGAGAAAAAACTTTTTTGTTTTTTCATGGCATGTATAGGCAAAAACAACGTTTTATTTTTTCAGATGATTCTCAACTATGTTATGAACGATATAACAGAATGATTCGATATATTATTTAATTTTATGCAATATGTGCGTAAAATGTCCATGAAGTGGTATTCCCATTCTATATAATGCATCTATACATTGCATATAATTTGCATATTAATTTGTTCTTGGGGCTAATCATAATGAAAAAATACGTTCATAACAAAAAGTCATATTCCGATTTGAAACCCCATAACATTATTCTGAGATGTTTTTTTACGACAAACAATTTGAAAATTAGTCAGATACAGGCAGGGCAGACCTTTTGAGGGGCATGTGCTGAAACTGAAAAAGGGCACCCCCCCTCCTTAATGACAAATGACAAAACACAAAATAATAGTCTCAAAAGCTTTAGATTTATTCACTATTAATAACAACCATAATATATATAATATATAGGGTTTCTTAGGTCTATAGGTCTATTTATTATAATGACATGGCTTTTAAAGACTACTTAATTTCTAAATCTCAAAAGGTGGAAGTCAAAAAAAGGACATGGTATGATAGCTTGGCATTATACAGTGCAAAGGATATCTGGCCTTCTAGATGTAAAGTAGGCTATAACAATGGGCCTCCTGGGTAGTTGTCATTATTATTTGTAGGGTCCTGTGTTTGTGAATTGCTCTTGTGTACTCACTCTTTTTTAATTGTTGTAGC
>NW_015549716.1:112248-115215 GCF_001515605.1 Sinocyclocheilus anshuiensis
ACAATTTGAAAATTAGTCAGATTTAAATGATAATTACAAAATATTATCATATTTCCCTAAGAGTGCTAAATTTTATCATTTTGTCAATATCAGTAATTTTTAAATAACAAGGAGAAGGTGTGTTTATGATCAATCCCCCAAACATTTGATATCTCTAAAAAGCCCTGAATGTGTTCTGTACAGGCAGGGCCGTGCACAGACCTTTTGAGGGGCATGTGCTGAAACATCATTGATTTATTGAAGGAAAAAAAAAAAACACCATCACCAATAAAAGGGCACTTCGGAGTGTAAGGGCAAAAAGGGCATGTGCTCTGCACAGGTTGAGCCCTACCTGTGCACGTGCCTGTGTACAGAACATCCAAAACTGTGGCATGTATGGTTTCAGAGAAATTCACCAAAATATAATGTCCTCTACAGAGGACAAAAGTCTATGCCTGGGTCCCAGGAGGATATGAATATTGTAATTATTCAGCACCCATAGTACAGGGCTATGTCAAATAGCATCTGCTAGCATTACTGTAATATGATACCACCACAGCACTTTTGGGAAAAATATGCAATATCTTTGAGTGTTAGTTTACTTCAGTAAGTGTAGCAAAATAATCACAATTAACTACCATTTTCAGTTATCAATGTCAAATGACCTATCTAGAGAATCAGATTTGTGAACTAGCAGTGATACTTTGGTATTTTTTATATGCTATTACAATATTTATTAATATTATGAATTAGCCTTTAGTTTTATATTTTCAGCATTCAATGTAATTTTAGTTAGAGTAAGGTGTCTTTAGTTTTAGTAATTTTGTTGTGCACTTTTGTCATTTGTATTAGTTCTATATTATATTATACTATTATTATTATATATATTACTATATTATTGACATTTAAATTAGTTTTTTCATATTTATATTTAGCTTTAATGAATTAACAATGACAATAGACTCTGATAAAACTCTGACAAAAGGTATCAGAAATCTCTTGGTGGAGATTTCAAAAGGGCTTTTACCAGAAGATGGAGCCACAGTTTCATTTGAGAAAACTAGTACACCATTACATGCTTGCTAAAGTAAACATTGCATTTGATATTACAAGAAAATGTATTTCTATCTTACCTCACTTATTGTGTAGTGTTCACAGATTCCGCCATCTGGTTTCTAGCCGTTTTTGAGTCTCCCCTTTTCCACAACTATGGTCCTATTATTTGGAGAGAGTTTGTCTTAGTCTGTTATCTTTGAGGTATTTAGCCAATATGTTCTATTTTTAGGGATCTATAACATGCTGCATTATTCTGTTTAGTGTTTTATTTTCATGTCCCTTGTGTACCATACATGTTGTTAGTCAGTTTGATTATATTGTGGATGTTTATGTTTGGTTCATCAGTTGTGTTTGTCTGGTCAGTGTAAAGGTTAGATAGTTTGCTTGCTGGCCAGCTATCTAAGGAGTCTTGGAGGCTTATTCTATATTTAATATTTTTCATTGAGGAATGCTGTATGTGCTTAATTTAGACTTTTTTTTTATTTATAGGTTTGGATAAGTGATCTTCAGCTCTGTTAATTGGTGTTTTACCTTGAATATTTAGCATAAACCGTCATAAAAATGCGTGTAGGGATTCATTTTAGTTCGTTTCCCGTTTATGTTTGCTTGCTAAGTAGGGTCTCATAATTTGCATCCATATATGAAGAGTTCATTTGCAAACACCGATAAACGCCACTTTAAAAAAAAAGAGCTGATTGCTGTGCATTATTCTCCACATATAGCACGATCTGAACACTAAACACGTTTTGTCAAAAAAGCCGCGTTTGTCCACTTTCAAGGCATCGGAAGTTCACGTTTTACTGCAGAAGCCGACAAGCGCCCTTGTTGTTTTTGAACAGAAGCCGATAAGTCCATTTTAGCGAATCAGCGCGCTGTATTCAGATCAGGTGACAAGGCTACTTTCACTTTGAAAAGACGTGCTAGCTGAGAGGAGTTTCGTCAAAGCTGACTAAAAGTGATCGAGGATGGATAATTTCGACGAACTTGATGAACCTGTGATATCTTCTTCAGGGCGAAAAAGGAAAATAAAAGCTGAAACTTGTCCACGGAACCTTGCAAAAGCAGCGCGTAACAATGGTGAGGGAAAAGCTCCGTGTATTGCGTGTAAAGTTAATCACATCCATACAGTTTATGATCACAACAACAACAACAACGTTTGTCAGGCATCTACATTGTCGGTCGCTGTGATTTTGCCAAGTAAGACGTGTTCCTGGATCAACATCTTTTGTTGTTCCTGGATCAACATTACTGTCCAAAAATACAGATTTAACCCAATCCCTACCCCTAACCTTACCCATAATTTATTCCTAAAATCAGATGGAAATGATATCTGATTAACAAGGGTGTAGAATCACCTAATCCTGATTGTAAGCCTAAAACGGACATTTCCTGAAAAGTTATCTCTCAATTCTGATTGGTTGATTGGAATGATGTACCTGGGGCAAGTTCAAGCTCAAACCGGTGTGCACCGTTTTGCTACGGTTTCCGGTTTGAACGACATGTTTCCTGGAAACGGTGTGCAACGGGGTTTGAGATAGAGACCTGCACTCCCGCGGGACCCAAAGCAACAGGGTGCGGCGCGGGACAACTCTTGATGGGCGAGTGCGGGTGCGGGCGGGAAGAGACTCGTGTGTGTGCGGATGCGGGAGAAAAAAATGATTCGCGGGACTCCCGCAAAATAGAAATTATTTGAACATAAAGTGTCTAAAACATATAAATTGTTATTTATCTGTTGCACAAAAGCAAAAAGAACACCTAATATTAACATTAAAATGATTTACATGCGCAAGCTAGGCATAGTTTCTATTTATAACACGTGTTTAAAGGGTTGCAATGTAGCCAATCACAGACTCAGCTGTTGATTTCTGGAACGCAATGGCCAATCAGAGGTGATTAAGTTAGAATCTACTCACCGCAGTGAAAATCCTCTCA
>NW_015549716.1:115806-116156 GCF_001515605.1 Sinocyclocheilus anshuiensis
GTGACTGTAACATCGAGCATATTTTGCAGTATTAAACACGTATTTATACCGATTTCATCAGGCTCCGAAAATCCTTCAAAAAGAACACAAAGAATGGCCTTCTCAGCTGCCATAGTTGCAACTCTTGCGTCATCAGAACAGGGTGTTCAACGCACCACCGTTTTCGTTTAAAAAACGGTTTGCACCGTTTTGTCGGGGCTGAACGCAGCCAAATCACTTGGTCAAATCACGCTCACCGTACATTGTCATCTGAGGAGACTACAAAGATTAAACGTGTGTTTTTAAACTCTAAAACATGAAATGTGGAGTTATCTGCTTTTGCAAAAAACAAAACAAAAAAAACGACTGAT
>NW_015549716.1:116203-116911 GCF_001515605.1 Sinocyclocheilus anshuiensis
TCAATGTTGATCCAGGAACATGTTGTACTTGGTCAAATCACGCTCACCGTACATTGTCATCTGAGGAGACTACAAAGATTAAACGTGTGTTTTTAAACTCTAAAACATGAAATGTGGAGTTATCTGCTTTTGCAAAAAACAAAACAAAAAAAACGACTGTTGGAGTGATCTGCTTTTGCTATAAAACAAACTTTTAATATGTAAAAAAAAAACATACTTTCAATTCACTTTAATTTTGTAAATTACCTGTATTTGTTTAAGTTATTATTACTTAATCAAAACAACCCAACTGCAGTTTGATTGATATTACTTGGAATGCGCAATAAAAAACGTGATTTCTGAAAAAAAAAATCGACTTGTCGGTTTTTGCAAATTATCTCTTCATATGTAGCTTTATGTAGGAATAAATTACATTGCAACATGTTGAGGTTGGTATGTTTATATTAACATAAATACTCAATTCCTCCTTTTCAAGTATTGTTGCAACTTTTTCAGTTTTTAGCAGGAGAAAGTTCTACTGCAGTGTTTGATGTCAGGCGTCATGATGGGATGCAGTTAGCCGTATTTTCCACTAGAGTCTGCTATTGTTCCTTTCAACCCGAATCCCCTGTCTTTACACATTCTCCAATGAGAACTGGCCGATGTGAGCTTTGAAGCCGAAATCCACAGCGCAAGCCGCCAATCAAACAACCCGGTCAGAGAGAGAGA
>NW_015549716.1:117906-126001 GCF_001515605.1 Sinocyclocheilus anshuiensis
GAGAGAGAGAGTGAGTCTCATATGGATTAACAGAGACGCGCACGATCTTCTGCCACTGGACACCGGAAACGGCCTCCTGATCACCATCTATCAAAGCACAGCGACTGAGCCTGAGAATAAACGAGAAGGACTATGACACAGGCGCTCAAGAGGCCGTGCACACGGTATGTGATCTGCTCTTTCCTTCACTATAACCGAGAGCGCTGTTACAAACGCTTCGTCTTTATATATGACCAGCTGCTTTTGCGCAGTGACTAAATTTTCCTAAATTTTTGGATTGAGCTTCTGAGAACGAAACACTCTAGCGATGCTCTAAATCTAACATGTAATACCTGACTGGAGCGTTCAGAGGCGTTTGACCGCCTCGCGTTTGCTCATATTATCGCCTGTTTCTATTTCAAAACGACTGACTTCACAACTTTGGGCTCCTGAGCTCAAATGCATATGTATTTAAGAGACGTTTATTTAATAGGACCATCTGAGCCACAGATGGATGAAATGTGAGGAAACGTTGTGTGGTTAGGTAAGATTATTTTTATTTTATTGTTGCTTCTGTTATATCAAAAAAAAAAAAAAAACAGATTTGAATAGTATTTATTTTTATTTATTTTTAATTATTTAAAAGTCAACTATAGGAGGTGAAGGTGTTGTAAAGAGAAAAGAGTCTGTTGTTATGCAATGATATTGCATGTTTTTTTTTATAAATTGTATTTTTTTTTAAATGAATGCAGTATGAATGATATTGCATGTTTTTATTTTTTAATAAAAATATGTCTCCATATGACATCAAGTTATGGTCATTAAAATTATATATAAACAAATATAATTTACAATAAAATAAATTACGGTTATGCTAAATCAGAAAACTAAAATGTCTTGTTAGAATACATTATTTTTAGTTTTAAGAATTGATAGACTATCGTTTAATAACAAGCCTTGTTTATAACCATAGAAAAAAAAAAGAACTCAAATCTTCCCAAAAAGACTGTGTGTGCTTGCACTCATAAAACAAATAATGCAGATTTGTTGATAATGCGTACAGTCAGCATAACAAGCTTTATGGCATATCTTCTCAAGCCTCAATTAATTTTATACTTTCATTATTATAGTGACAGACAAAATGTTTACAATGAGGTTTATGCAACTCAAAGCACAGGAAAGATGGATGTTTACAATGCCATAGTGTTTTGATGCATAAAGTGCATGTATATGACACAATGACCACAATTTGGGGTTAGTGTCTGCAAACCTGATTCAAGATTCAGCTTGTTTCTGAATCACCATGGTGTGGGGGCCGAACAAGAACTGCACTCATGTTTTTAGTGAGAAAATGTTATTCATCTTTGATTAAAACCTTGTTTTCTTCCAGGAAGTTCCTTGTGTGTTCTTTGCATGATCAGTCTTGTATTTTAGTCTGCATTCTTTATTTCAGCATGACAGTCTGGAATTAGTCTCTGACATTTACCTGTCTCAGGTCTTTCAGTGTGCAAAATATCATGTATTGTATTTCTGAAACCACCCGCGCACCTAAGACCTGTCAGACAGGGCAAGAAAGCAACGGTTCATGTTTTATCAGCTCTAAAATCTGTTCAAACCATGTAGAGCCAGGTAAAACTGTGGCGTCTGAAGACGTTCTTGGCTAGACCAACAGGTTTGTAACAGGTCAGATGTGCCATGCGTTTGGGTCGAGTCACCTTCCTGTGGGATTTGTGGTTTCTGAGTTTGGCCATTTTTCTAAATTGGAAGTCTGGTGTTAACATGTAGTTTTTAATTTATTTGAAGTTTGTTTTGTATTTGTCAAATGTCAATGTTGATTTTCTTCTTACTTTCCCACCGGATGCCAGAGAGGCTGAATGCTACCTCATTGGCTGAATGTGGGCTAGCTCACTACCATCTGCCTGTCACAGTAGAGTCGGCTAGTGTAGAGGTCTTTGAACCAATATTAGGGTGGGAACGCCACAGGAAGAGAGGCGTATTGATGATGGAAGACCTCAGCATACGACGCACAAGCCCTGATCAGCTGGAACTAGCAGAAACTAACACCCTGGGCATGGAGGGAGCTGTGTGATATTTGTTGTTGGGTGGGTGTGTTGGGGGAGGGGTGTACATGGGGGACAGGGATGACAGCGGTCTCTTTGTCTTTGGCTCTCCAAGCCGTGTGAACGTGTCTGAGTTGGCCCTGCCTCACGTGACGCGGCTGCCCTCACTCCTCCCTGTCCTTTGTTCGGCCAATCTGGGAGCCACCCCTGATTGAATGGGATTATATCCCAGCAGGGGGCTGATTCCGGGGGCCTGTATCTGGCTGTCCTGGGGTCCCTGTGGAACAATGCAGATCCACCCTCCTTGCCACCCCTTCTGTCTTACTGCACCCCTCCGGCCAAAGCTCAGTCATGAGACTGTGCATAGGAAGCCTACGGGAGGCCGGTGCTCCTGGGAATGGAGGACAGCCCCAAAAAGGCAGACTAGAAGGAGATGCATTGATATTTGTGCCGTCCATCTGTTGGTGCCTGAGAACGCCGTTTACAAACACATCTGGTTTTTCGGAAGTGTTTTTGCACAAGATTGTTTATGTGCGTAACTGTCCTGGAGCTGACTCTTACCATCTTAACCATTTTTGTCCATGTTGATCTGAAGTTTTGTTCTGAACATTCACATTCACAGCAAACGTTGAGCAATAGGCCATTTTATTGGTCATGTAGTTTGTATTTCTGTGGAGTCAACTACAATGGACTATAATTGACAGGGTTACTTGAACGACTAGTTGACAAATTAGCCTTAAAGAAGCTCATTATCATTTGGCTGATCTCCAATGGCATGTATCTTAGGGGCATCAAGCAGCAATTCACTTTCAGTGTGGAAAGACAGATGACTTCCTGTAAACGTATTACATCACACCTGTTTTGAAAACAGTGTAATGTGCTGAGTCCTCTCTGTTTACACTGATCTCCATATGTACACATGTTCAGCCTAGCAGAAACTTAACAAGTGACTGGACGAGTTGCTGATGGAAGGCTTAAAACATACAGTCAGGTTACTGCTTCCATCTCCTCTGTTGATCTGGAAAACACATTTTGTTTATTTTACATTATTTATCCAGATGAAGATCCACAGAGATGACCAGAGGCACGCAGGTTTTTGCATTTTGGGGATGGAAGATGGGGTCAAAATGTGGAGCAATGGAAGGGTCCAGGAATGTCTGTCAAACAGATGCCTTTGTGCTTCCTTTTCAGTCTTTTGTTCTGGTGCCAGTCTTCTGGCGTAGGGTTTGAGAATTTCCTACAGTTGTGTTTGTGGGCCAAGAAACAGACCCCCTGCTACTGTTGACATTACGAAGGAAAAAACGAGTCACAAATGGTCATGAACTTAGAGAAATAGTTCACCCAAAAATGAAAATTGTGTTGCAATTTACTCCCTTTCTTGTCATTCCAAACCTGTACAACTTTATTTTTCTGTGGAACACAAAAGAAGATATTTTTAAAATGCCTCATTATTATTATTATTATTATTATTATTTTATTTTTTATTATTATATATTTTTGTCCCTCAAATGAAGGTCCCCACTGACTTTCATAATATGGACAAAAACTGTTACAACACTCTTAAAATATCTTTTCGCCACAGCTGTACAGGTTTGGAATGACATGAGGGTGCGTAAATGATGATAGAAGTTTAATTTTTGTGTAAACTGTCATTTTAAACCACTTAGATGAGCCATGGTCCACAATTTTACACAAAGTGGTATACTTTTAAACACCTTTGGGGTCCAGGACCACTCTACATTTTATTAATAACTATTATCATTCTTGCAGAAAACCAGTTGTTTGACCTTAGACCTTCCCAGCAGGGCTAGATGACTTAAGCCCAGTGGTTGTGCATCTCTTTGGGGCGGCAGCTGTGTCATGGCACATGTGTTATGAGGCTGATCGAACTCTAAACCCATTTGAGCAGCACTCAGCATGTCTTCAGGTCGATTTGAATTCGGAGCTTAGCGTCTGTCCAGCTGTGACTCCACAGGAACAGCCTCTTAATATGGCACATCAGTCTTCTTGCAGGAGAGAGAACAGCTTCCCCCCACTGCAGAGGAGCTGTTGTGCTGCAGACGAACCTGCGTTGCACTGAGGACTGTGCCGAAAGAGAAAGATCATCTTGGCTCTGTCTTTTGCTGAGCAACAAAGAAAATAAGAGCCAGATGATCAGAGGCAAAGACAAAATCAGAGTCACGCATGTGGCACGCATCTAGCATCTGCGACTGAACATGTGGCACTTTGATCCATATATGTTTCAAGAACTTCATTAGTTAAATGGTTCTGTTTTTAGGTAATTATTTACTTGGCCATTTGTCGATACTAGAGGTGCTTCACAACACAAACAAATAAAGAAACGCACTGTAAAAACAGAAACGTGCCGCAAATGCTCACAACACAACCAAATAAAGAAACACGCTGCAAATGCTCACAACACAACCAAATACAGAAACGCAAATACAGACCACAACAGGAGGACCCAACAATGCCAAAATTACTCCCAACAAAACGAAAATTAACCATGCTTTTTTTTATTGATTACCATTTGTATAACCACAGTTGTACAAATACCATGGTTAAACTATGGTTAGTGTAGTAAATCCATGGTTAATTTGTGGTTACCATGGTTTAACTATAATTATTTTTTACATAATAAATGTATTAATTAATTTTAATAGTAAAACCATACGGTTAATTTTTGTAAGGGAGGTTGTAAAGTAAGTTAGCCAGCTTACATGCTTTCACAGTTACAGTAATTGTGTATTTTGTCAGCTTATTTAGGCTAATAATAAAAGAAAAAAAAAAAAGCATCAGCAAAGGAATCGTATGATCAAGATGTTAAAATAAACCAAAATCTCACCTTTCAGAGCAAACATTGATAAATATGTCCCTCAGCCAATTTATGAAGATGTTTTCTTAATTTGCAGGTGTTTTTTCTATTTGCATGTATTTTTTTCATTTGCAGCGCATTGAGCTCTCTCTAGGCCACCGTATTTTAGCAACCTCATAACAATGCTCTGACATCCACCCACAACATTCTAGCATTGTAGAGGCGAGTTTTGCTTGCGCAGACAATTTTTCCTAATGTATACCTAGACAAGTCAATGACTTTTGAGACTTGACAGCATGTTTACTTAGTTATTATCTTTTTGTGATGCACGTCAACATCTCTATGTGGAAGGTTGATGACTAATTTTTATTCTGGCTCCAGATATTGCAATATTTATCAACACTAGCTTGTGATTATTTTTCTTTCATTCTTATCTCCTAACAGAGCCTAATGAACCAGTTGTGCAACTCGTAGTGCCATCCAGCTCCTTTCTGCGTTCCTCTTGTGCACTGCAGCACCCCCTACAGGAATATGTCTGCGGCGCAGACTCAGAATGACCGGGAGAAGTGCTGGGGTTGTCTGGAATCGCTCGGCCTCAGCCAGAGGGAGCTGGTCCTAGCAGAGGCCCTGCAGATGGAGTATGACGCTCTCGCCCGCCACCGACAGGACAAGGGCCCAGCAAACACTCTACCCCCTGACACCAAGTCATCGCCCGCGAAGAGCGAGCCCTCCCTGCCTAGACGCGTTCCCAGTCCTCCTTGCAATAATTTGCAGCAGGGTGTTTCCGGATCTGACCCCATGCTCAACCACGTTCAACCCGGGGTGTCAAACTTATCACGATCCAGCGGTGAGTCTCACGGATTTAGTAAGGAGCCTCGTTATATTCTGGATGAATGGGAAAGTGACTTTGAAGGAACGTCGAAGTTGCTGTCAAAAGGGCTGCCGTCTCTAGATGAGCCTCCGCCACCAGTACCGCCCAGAAATCCCATCCCCCAGAACGATCCGTTCATTGTCCATCGAAGCTCAGTCCCACGGGATGTCAACTTGTTCACTCCTGAGGTGGACCAGCCCAAGCTTTCCTTCGGAGACACTCTGAACTATGATAACCTCAATGACTCCCTGAGCAAGCTAAATGGGGATTGGCTCTCACCTAATAGAAGCCGGAGGGTAAATGGGGACAAATCAGGGAAGGCAGTAGCTCGCAGTAACACCCTTCCTCCTCAGATTCCTCCCCGCACCTATTTTCCAGCGCAGAAGAGCACTAGAAACCAACGCAGAGTATCAGTTGATCCGGTGAGCATTCAGCATTTTTTTTCATAATATTAATCTTTTTTTTTTTTTTTTTTATAATTGTTTTTTTTTCTATTGAACATTTTTCATAATATTAATCTTTTTTTTTTTTTTTTTATAATTGTATTTTTTTCTATTGAACATTTTTTTAAATATATATGCATAGGTGAAAATCCCGGGGGGAGGGACAGGACCCCCCCATCTGAGGGTTGTCCCCACTAAAAATATGATTAAAGGGGTCATATGATGCTTTTTTAAAGATCATTATTTTGTGTATTTGGTGTAACAGAATATGTTGACTTGCTTTAATGTTCAAAAAACACATTATTTTTCAAATACTGTACATTATTGTAGGTCCTCTATGCCCCGCCTCTCTCAAACGCTTCGTTTTCTACAAAGTCCCTCCTTCCGACAAGCGCAGTCTGCTCTGATTAGCCAGCTGACCCAGTGCATTGTGATTGGCCGAACACCGCAAGCACTCGTCGGAAATGTAACGCCCCTTACCATAATCGCGAGCTTCATCTTTCAAAATAAATGTAAAGACAAAGCCCGAAAGGGGAACAGAGTCGCGTGACACACAGTGATGAAGCTGGTATGTGTTTGCAGTACACAAGCCATGGTTAAGACAGCTGACTCCCAATAGTTGAGGAAGTCCAGTAAGTAAGGCTGTCAAGGCTAATTTATTCACTTAAACATAGGATGAAGTGATTAGTTTTTCTTTAATATAGATGATGCCAATGTATTTTTCGATAAATCCGCTATGTTAGCAATAATAACGTTACCTGCTTGAGGGAAATGGTTGCCTGGTTTTCATAACAAAACCCGCCCAATTGCTACTCAAAACTAACCGCGTTTCGAGGGGTCCCCCGGTAAAAATCACGTTCTGGGGGCTAAAATACACGTTATTGGGGTTGCTTCAACCAACGGACATGAAAAACAACCTGCAGCAACAGTGATAAAGTAGCCCAATTCCACGGGAAAACCGCGGACTTGGCAACACTGTGACTGATACAACGGACACGAGCGCTGTCACGGTGAGACCACAACAGCTTGGAATTGTCTAATTTGGCACGGTCTCCCTGCTGCACTAATAGTAGTAAGCCATTCCTCTGTGTATACATCATAGGTGCGGGAAGTGGGGGTGCTGCAGCACATTTTTTTTCTGTGGGCAACTGTTTAACAGTTGGGAATAAAAAAAAAATCGTTGGCAAAGGCTATTACACTAACTCCATCCACCAACGTGTGATTGGGCTAGTCAACATTACAAAAGACGGTCACTAGTCATTCGCTCCAGTGGCGAAGATGGTAAAACGTGTGTGATCCACCTCTTGACGCGATCGACCCAGGTTCGAATCTGCCTTTTGGCTAACTTTTTTTCTCCGTTTTCAAATTTCAAATCACATCAGAAAAGCATTTATTTTTTAATAAAAATGAAGGAAATAATCAAAAAGTTGAAAAAGTATCGGTTAGGGTAGGTGTAGGGAGGGCTTTTGTCCCGATGAGGTGGCATCCATTTAATAATTTGAATTAAAATTAAAATTTACACTCAATAAGTTATTGCATACTGTTTTATAATGTTTTACAATGCTGAGGTGCAGTTGCCACTATTGGCAATAAGTAATTAGCAGAATATCCTGCTATTTTAATATAGTATAAATAGCTATTTGCACTTAGTGTAAATAGCATATCACAAAACAAATACTGCTATTTTCACTTAGTGTAAATAGCATCTATCGCTAAGAAAATATGCTTTCCCCCCCCTGCGCGCCTTGTGTCCCCTTCAAATATTGCTCTTGAGAAATCTTGTTTATTGTCCCCCCCTACTGTTAGACGAAATTTACGCCCCTGTGCATATGCATATATAAACAATTTGACATATGTATGAAAAATGAAATGTTCTTTAATTAGAAATTAAATGTACAGAATATTTACAATTAGATATTTCCATATA
>NW_015549716.1:126267-144076 GCF_001515605.1 Sinocyclocheilus anshuiensis
TTACTAAAAAAAAAAAAAACTCTTTAAACCCATTTAGGTATCTCTGGGGTCCAGGCCAAATGGCTTTGGTTACGAGCTCTTTCAAGTTTCTGAAGAGAGGGATGAAGAAGTGGCGGCCTTCTGTCATATACTTGACTTGTGAGTTACTTAATTTAGTATTTCCATTCACAGCGTCTTGTCTTTTGTATGCACTTTAAAAAAAAAAATGAAAAAAATAAATAAATGGTGTAATATAATAATAATTAATTGTTTTTTATTTAAAAAATGCTATTTGTATGTAAAAATGTGTATAATAATTATATTTATTATTAAGACCATTCTTTCACATTTATTTATGCACATCCATTACTGTTTTCACCAGGCTACGATTGGTGTACCCATGCAGTGACTACTCCAAAAATGCAGGATTTGTTTGGAGTCCATGTGTGGCACAAGATGAACTTCAGCAGGGCCTGGGGGTCAGCATAAAGGTCACGGTTTACAGTGACCACTTCAGAGAACCACTCACATTCTCTTGTGATGGTAAGAACTGAAGAGCTTTCAGTTATTTATAATCTAACAATACAGATCATTTAAATATTCTATGTCAACTGTTGAGCTCGCTTATAATTGTGGAGTTGTATTTTTTTGTTCCACATCTTGAAACTTCTGAACGGGGCAACAGGATCTCATTGGAAAGACTGGAGAGGCTCTAGACCAGTGGTTCTCAACCTTTTTTTCCACCGGGCCGCACTATGGTCCAAGTGCAAGTCTCGCGGGTCACTGTCTGCCGCTGGCCACTTTGTCGTTACTTTAAATGCGTAACGTTAATTAGACTATGTGAGTACTGCTCATGTTTGAAAATAATATGAAAAACAAAATTATTTTACATAAAAACATTAGGCTATAGCTTATATTTATTTAGTACATTTTTAAATTAATGTAAAAACTAAAATGAATTGTAAAACTGAAAGTATTTTTTAAAATTGTGTTCAGCACGGTGGGCCGCATTTGCACTCGTGACGGGCCGCGGGTTGAGAACCACTGCTCTAGACCCTGAGTTCTCTTAATAGCATTACACTGAAAGGGCGTTCTGCCAGCCATCTGTTTTGTGTACTCAATTAAAAGAGGCAGCTTTTCATTCACCTGCCTTGGAGGAACACACACAAAAACCCCCTCATACACATGCACACACACACACACACACACATACACACACATGGACAGATATGGCCTCATGCTGTGAGATTAGAGAGAGGCCCGAGAAATATGTCTTGAACATGTTTTCACTCTCACTTATCCACTGCACTTGTTTTTCTTTTGTTTTTCCTGCTCTGGCATGATTTGCCTCTTTATCATAGCAGCCTGCCAGTGTATGATGAATGCAGACTGTGGTGCCATTCTCACATAGCTCTCTTTGACACATTTGTGTCACAAGCAGCTGTGAAATCTGCTAAATGTTAGTGAAAATGATGCAGGTCAACTCAAAATAGTTCACAGGGAATGGAAAAATAGTTGGGCCTGTATAGCACCGCTCTAGGTTTGGGTAGTGATATGTACGCTGTCTGCTCAGTCAGAAAGTTGATGAATGACAGTTAAATGAATATCTTTCATACTGTACATTATAATGTTGCGGTACCTGAATTCACTTCGATTTTTTTTTTTTAAATTTTCTAATTTATTTAAAGCTGCAGTCCATAACTTTTTTTGTGTTCAAAATTTATACAATAAGCGAGTACACCATGAATCCATTTTCCAAACCGTGTTTTTGGCTTGTCCTGAATCACTACGGTACCCCAATAATAAGTGTTTATATTCTGACTATTTTAGACTGGTTCGGGTAGGTACCGCTGCAGAGTAGCCCAGTACCTGTGTGATTCGTCATAGACATAAACAGAGAGAAGTAGCTCCGGCTACAATGTTCTTCCGCAAGACGCACGCAGTTCTGTTTAATAACCACTAGAGCGCCAAAAGTTATGGACTGCAGCTTTAATCAAAATAATTTAGAACAATAGTTGTATTATAAAAATAATATTACTAAAATAAAACGTATTATAAAATCACTTTATTATAAAAAAAATAATAATTATTGGCTTTGATTTTAAATTTTTGGGCAGAATTTTAATTTTGGTGCATCCCTAACTACACCCTTTGTTATGTTTTGTTTTGGTTTATTTTTGAAAATATTCACATATTCATAAAAAAACCTAGAAATATATTTACATATAAAAATTTAAATAAGTAATAAAATCTCAAAAAATCCTAAATTTATAGTAAAAATATAGTTTCTCACGTCATTGGTTGAGTCAACTTTGCTGTGTTAGAGTGTTCAAACAAACCAAGCAAAACTGCAGTTTTTTGGGTGGAAATCAGCTGACAAATGGCTTACTTATAATGGTCTCTGCATTTTAAACTGGAATTAAGTATTTTAAAATAAAAAAGAGTTACATCATCACCAGGAACAGTAAGAAATGGCTCAGCTCATTTTGTCAATTGAAATTGTGCGTTGCATTGCCCTCTCTGCTGTCTCAGATTGACATGAGTTTATCTGGGTCCATTCACAAAAAAAAAAAAAGCTTATCCTCAAGATTCATGTTCCAGCAGAGCTGCCCAATTCATTATTGAGGAACTACGGAGAAACTGAGGTGTGTGAGAAAGTGTGAGAGAGATGGGCGTTTTCTCCAAAATGTGCTCCCACTGTGACCGCAGTGCAGTACATCTGCCCAGTTAGGGTGTAATTTGTGGGACAGGGGGAAGGGTGGATTAACCTTTTTCTGATTCATCCCTACTTCTGCTCATTTTTATTTCACATCCTCCCAGTGAAGTGACGAACATTGCCGTGAACCATGGGAAAATTCCCATCTCCCTATATTCTTTGTCTCTTGTCCACCGAATGTATTCACAGCAGTAGGTGCTAATTTACTGTTATCGGGAGCATCTGGCAACGTGTCCATTTCCAGGAAGGGCTGCACAGACATGTCACTAATTGATAACCTCTTATTGATTTAGCTATAGCTAAACCAATACCTTTTGAGCCACTGGGCACTTCTTCTGTTTCTTTTCTTCTTCTCTGTTTGTGTGCTCACTGCCTATTGTTAGCATGTAATTAAACAAACATTTGTTTTGTGTTGTTTAGTAGTTTTTGGGGAAGTTAGTTTGAAACTGTAGTTTCTCAAGTTTCAAGCTACCCATGATGTAGAGTAGATAAACAGCCAAGCTAACCCTGTAAAAACATAGTTAGCTACTATACAAGTTATTAGCAAAAGTATCTAACTGCATTGAAACTATTTAAGAGATAACTATATAACATTTTTACAATCAGTAATGGATATTATGCACAAAAACAATGACTGTCTGGGTGACTGACTGTATTACAATAGAACAGATGAATTTAAAACCAAATACAAATAATAAAACTAGATAATATCCTATGTTTATAAAACTGGGTTTTAAAAAAAATAATCAACATCATTTAATAATGAATCGGTGAATATGAGTAAGAAATGTTTCTTGAGCACCAAATCAGCGTATTAGAATGACCTCTGAAGGATCATGTGACACTGAAAAATGTTATTGTCTCAGTTGTCTTAGTTGTAAGTTATTGTCTTAGTTGTAAATGTGACAATAAAAAAGTTAACGCATCATTTTATCACCTTTGTGTTGGAAAAAGCAGCATGTTACTGTAAAAGCTGCACTGTACTACTGAAAAATGTGGTTAGTTGGTTATTTCTCATCATGTAAGTAAAGTTACATAATGTTGTTTTTATATATTTATATTGTTGTCCTCTTCCCTCAGGATCTTCAACTATAGACCTGCTAATTTATCAGACTCTCTGCTACACCCATGATGACCTGGATATGATTGACGTGGACGACTACCTGCTTAAAATCTGCGGCCAGGCAGAGTTCCTCAAAAAGTAAGAACTAAGGCATCACCAAAAGTGACTTGACTGAAGCTCACTTTTTGATGCTTTGTTTTTTGTTTGCATAGAACATGACTTACAGAATAGAAATTGATTTACATTAAAAGCTACATAATTAGCCTTTATCTTTATTCTGCCAATTGACCTTACATAAAAAGGGCTTTTAGCAGCCTTCTACTTACTCTAATCTTGTACTCACTCTGAGCTTTTTCTAGGCTAAATCAACCTTCTCCACAGAAACATGATTAGCCTGATGTTCATATGTGGCAGTGGTTCATAATCCAGGCTGCTTCTTGTGAAATACTTGATGTTGACAACAGGATTTTGGGATTTTTATTTTTTGGACATCTGCATTTGTCTTTTTAGGGGCTTCGTGTCCACCTCAAATTGGGAGGTGTCAAACTCACTCAAATCACTCACGATTTGAGTGAGTGGTTGGATAAAGTGTTATGGCCAAAAACAGCCCCCCGCTGCTTGCCAGTGTGCAGAATGTTGCTAAAAAGGTCCCATCCAATAGCATAATGAACTACATGTTACAAGGACGTATTGTAATTGCAATTGACATTGTAAGGCCGCTTGAGTTGTGGGTGGAAATGTGGTTATTCCAAGCTGAACGAAGATCTGCGGTTTGTGGTCTGAATAGCTCCTCATCATGTAACTGTGGCCCTTTAATTGTGGTTGCATAAAAACAAGCTGTGCTTATGTCTGTGGATTGCTTTAACCACATTGGGTTTCCCCATGACACGACCACCATTTTGAGGCAGGCTTGACTACTAATCACTCATATGTGTGCTCGTCCTGTTTTTCTTTTCTTTTTTAAGGCCACTTGACATTTCTGTTGATACGGTTGATTTCTGTTAAAGGGCAAAACAGACAGAGCTGAGGCTGAGTTTATCTGTGGGACAAGAACCGCAGGTGTTATTCTGTTGAATGTGTGTGTTGGTTGTTTTTGCTGTGGGTGCAGCTGTGTGGTAGGAAGTGTGTCTTTTCCTGATAATCGTGTGCTTGTGCAGAGCCGTGAAAAGGAGGGACATTGTGTGTATGACTGTAAAATACATAAGCATCAGTTTCAGAACAATAACGTTCTTCACTGATAGAGGCCTTTTTTGGGTGCTGCGACAATGAAACAATAAACCACAATGCCACAGTTTTCTCTGAAGGGCTGAAACAATGGCTGAAATCTCTACAGTGATGTGAACATTGAGTACCTTAGGCTTATTTAGGCTGATTAAGTTTACATTTTCTTTATGTATGCAGGATAATTTACATTTTAAGTTTGTGAATTTGTATATGTCTGTGTGTAACAATGGCTAGTTTATTGTCCCTGTTATATATGTTATATAATATATATATATATATATATATAAATCATCTGCAATTGGAAACGACTTTCCTTCATCTCTAAGTTTGCATATGTTACAGCATCCTTGCTGAATGAAAGTATTTATTTCATTGAAAAAAAAAAAAAAAAACTTACTGACCCCAAACTTTTGAATGGTAGTATATATGTATATAAATAATTTATGGACCAGTATATCTCAAGTTTGCTTTTGCCTCTTGTATTTCTGCTAAGCACTCAGACTCTGGTGAGCTTTGAGTACATCCAGCAGTGTCTGAAGTTTGACTGGGACATTCGACTCATGCTTACCAAACGGAGTTCTGTCAACATGGAGCTGGGCCGAACGGTAAGACCAAATCTGACAGCAGATGGATTAGTGACCCAACAACATGTTTTCCTCTTATTGAACAGTTGAAACTCCAGGAAACATCTGTAGGAAACATGTTTTAGACTTCTGAACACCAACACTTAATACTTAATACCGGAAGGTCAGTACAAGTACCTTGAGTTACAGGTTTGTATAAGTGAAATTATTATGAGCCCTATTGAATGCTAGTCATTTAAAAAAAAATGCAGTTCACATTGCACTAGGCATGCAGTTCCTCAAGCTCATTTGGAAATGTCAAAAACCTTTCATGTTTAATCTAGCATCTGTGATAGCTTCATTTAGATTACAATATATGTCATATGTCTGGAATGTGACCTTACACTTAGATGTTGCACACTCTTAAAAATAAAGGTATCAGGTTTTCGCAGCAATTACATAGGAGAACTGTTTCCTTTATGAGAAGACACTTTTTATGTTCTAAAGGACCTTTTGTGCATTGAGAAGTTCCATGGATGTTAAAGGAATAGTCCACCCAAAAATGAAAATTGTCATTTACTCACCCTTACGGCATTCCAAACCTGTGTGACTTTGTTCTGTGGAAAATAATGCAAGATATTTTGAAGAATGCTGGTAACCAAAGGGTTTTGGTCTCATTGACATCCATAGTATGAATAAAAATGACTGTGGAAGTCAGTAGGACCCGTAGCTATTTGTTTACCAACAGTTTGGTCTTCAAAATATCATCTTTCACAGAAGAAGGAAGTGCATACATGTTTGGAATGACATCGCATTATTTTTTGGGTGAACTGTGCTTTAGAGTTTCTTAATGGAATCATAGACTCCAACAGGGAACCAACCATTTGAGAACTTTTCAGTGTAGATGCTAAAGGTGTTTTAATTTTTAAATGTTAACATTGTGGTGATGATGATGTTGTTGCTGTTGTTGTTAAACAGACAGAGGATGATGATACTCCATCCACCATGAACCACAGTATTCTACTGCAAGAGAGGCCAATCAAACAGACTGTGACCAGGTGAGAGCGATGAAGAGGAGGTCAGAGAGTTTAGGCTGTAATATGTTAGAGAGGTTTTAATATATCCACAGTGTTTGACAATTCTTACTCTTTTGTTTGTGTGACAGGGAGGCACTGACTCTTCTCCTGGATACCTTTCACAATGAGGCTGAGTCTTTCCTTTTATCGGAGGTAAACTTGTTACAAACATTGTTTATCTGAAAATTGTTTGAAATGTGTTAAACTACAAATCAAGGTTATTATAGTTAACTAAAATGAAAAAAAAAAAAGTAATAATAACTTAAACGAAACCAAAAATAATAATAATAACTTAAACTACTTTGGTTTCAGGTAATTGCCAAAGCAACATTTCTCGTTTTCATTTAGTTTAACTTCTACAAATTACTAAAATAGAAATAAATATTAATTAAAATTATATAAACATAAACTAATAAATGACAAACACAAAATTACTAAAACTTTAAACGTAATTAAATTGAAAACAAAAAAATACTAATTCAAAATACTAATAAAAACTATAATAGTATATCAGATATACTAAAATAACACTGAAACAAATTGCAAAAATATTTGCAAACAAGTTTCCTGACCACTCCCCCTGTCTGCCATTGGTCAGAAATTAGATAGCCACGCCCCCACGCTCATGACATTGAGTCATTGTTGCTGGTCAGGATAATTAACAACGTTTTGATAGTAATTAAAATGTTTACACTTTTTATTTTCAGAAAATTAATCTTTGAATGATTTGTTTGTGATGTCTCTGCATATTAAGCTAGGTTAGCATCGAAGTATTTTAATGTAAAAAAAATGACCAGTTAAACAAATGCTCAGTATGGTTGTTGAAAATGCCTTTTATCTTTTTTTTTTGTTTCAGTATTTTTTTTTCCTCAATGTCTTTTGTCACTTGCAGGTTGAGTTGCCGTTGCATGTGGAGCGGTTAGTGCAGTCTGTGAAGGCTTTGTGTACTTCTCTAGCAGCTGTTGAAACACCTGACATCACTGCTGCCCTAAACCAGCTGCCAGCTTGCCCCTGCAGACTACAGCCTAAAGTGCAAAAGGTAGTACCTTTGAACACTTTCTTAGTCACAAACATTACATGGGAAATGTTTTAGAAATCTGATAATCATATGTACATATTGCTGTGTTGACTACTTTTCGTGTGAGCACAAACGCAGTGCTGCAAACCTGCAGCTTTGGCTGCTTCTAGTTCCTCAAATGAGTAACAGACAATTCTCTGCTTTGCTTAAAGGGGTCCTATTATGCTCTTTTACAAAGTCTTGATTTTGTTTTGGAACCTTATAAATATATGCTAGAAACACCCATGGATGAATTTTTTATTTTTTACTAGTTTCATTTTCACTTTTTAACTTATGTGTGTGTGCTTCTGTTTTCATTTATAGGATGTCAGTGTCTTGGTGAAGAGAGAAAACAGAGGTACGGTGCTTCTGGTCATACTGCTCTCTTTGACTTTTGTGTCAAACTGAAGCATACACTACCAGTGAAACATTTAGCCTTTATAAACCTAATCTTTATATATTATAATGCTTTTGGTCACTACATAATTCTCAAAACTTGTAACTTCCATTCACATAAATTCTTATGAATTCCATTTATTTCATAGTTTTGATGACTTCCAGGTTTTTTTCTGAAGTTTACATTTGTTTTATTTTTAATTTATCAGTTTTGTAGTTAAGTCTTAAAGTCCATGAGGGTTGTTTTGCATATAAATGCAATTTCTTATGTTCAGTTTTAGAGAATGTTTTACCATGCCTTTATTTTGCTACTTTACAAATGCCCTTTATAAATATATTTGATTGTTCCACCCTTGTTCGAGACTCAAACTTAATGTTAAATTATGAAAATCCATCTCAAACATACAACATTTTAAAACTATCTAGTTAAAGATGCAAGTCAGTCAACTCAAGTGTGTTCAAACTTAACGGGGACATCGGATGCAAAATTCACTTTTACATGGTGTTTGCATATAAAAGTGTCTTCGCAGTGTGTGGACACAACCACCCTACAATGATAAAAATCCATTCACTCCTTCTTTTTAATCCCTAAAAAACCTAAACAGTCTCAATTATCAAGCCGTTTTGATTTTCTGAGCAGTATGACGTCATACTGCTTAGGCCCCGCCCACGACCACTGTATTACGACCACAATATTAGCATATTTCCGCCCTCAGCCAGTTGTACGCTGTCTGCCATTTTCTCTGCACTCAAGCAGCTGTAGCTCGTAAGCAATGTAGGTGTTTTGTAGTTGGATGTAAAAAAAACGCTGACGCGAAGCTCAAGTTTGCGGTGTGAAACGGGCGAACAGTCTTCATTTTCTCCCGACAACTTGAGGAAAATGGGCATCCGATGTCCTCTTAACTGGAAGTGTTTGACTCTTCCTGGGGTAAGACGGTTGAGGATGTGTTCAAGTGTGTCTTGTTTGTTGGAAAATTGTTTATGTAGCATCCTGCTACGAGGAAGTCTGTGATCTCAGATAGGCATAAACAGGAAGGATGCAGCCTTGTGCAGGACACGTGCAACTTTTAATGTCCTTCTGTTCAGCTTTAACGTGAATTCGTACTGCTGCTCCATTCCGCATTCTGTGAACATAAAATGCGTAAGAAATGAAAAAGCTTCATGTAAGGGATAATGTACAGTCAGAATCTAGTATTCCAGAGAGTGGTAATTGATAATTCTTGGCATCAGAATTTGTATGTAAACAACAGAACCATTTTTTTTTCTCCTTTCAGTGGCAATTGTGGAGAAGTTGACTGCAGCCATCTTGGATCTAGTGGAGTTGTATTGCAGCACTTTCAATGCTAATTTCCACACTATGCCACAAAGCAGCAGATCCACAGCCCCCATACAGGAAGCTGGCATGGTCACCAATGTGCTTTCCTTCAGCATTTACGCGGCTCATCGCATCCCTATCACATGGGCTGCCAGGTAGCGCTATCTTTCTTGTTTTGGTATCATCACCCTGTGAAATCAAGCATTCATTATGGGGGGGTTTATTTAGTTTTTTTTTTTTTTAAAGAAATTAATGCTTTCTGTTCAGCAAGGGTGTGATCAAAAGTGACAGACATAATTATTCAAAATATTTCAAATAAATTCTGTTCATTTGAACTTTGTTCATCAAAGAGTCCTGGAAGAAAAAAAAATCCTGCAGTAATGGCTGCTGGAAACTGGAAAATGTACAATTACATTTTAAAATATATTAAAATTAGTTATTTTAAATGAATAATATTTCATAATATTCAGACTTTCAAAAAACATTTTGATGACCCCCAAACTTTTGAACAGTAGTGTATACCATAACACTTCATTGTTTGTTGTCAGCTGTGCACTGCTCATGTAGCAGAAAGTAATGTGGGTGTTGCTAAAAAAAAATAAAAGAATAAATAAAAGGAACATGGAAGAATATTTCTCCAACTCATTGTCTACTGTCAATCTTCATAAAATTGCTGTCGTAGAAAAAAATATGAAAAGTGGGTTGTTTTGACGGTTTGAACAAGTTCAGATTTGCAATAGTAAGCGTTATCGATTGTTTTGCAAACAGATTAGAGATCCTGAATGACAGGTTTTTAACAAGACTTTCCATGATATCATATTACATGCTGTGATTACTGCGAATCAAAAACGAAAGTAGAAAAATATTCAAAAAATAAATGCAGCTAACGCAGATTCAGAATGTGCCTCTTTCAGCAAAATATGGATTACTCAGAAGAATAATTCTTGCTTTTGCTTAGTTTCACTATTGGGTTTAGTAGCACTTTTTTGTGTTTGTACAGGAAGTGCTTCTTTCCCAGCAGATAGCGTACCAGACTGTAGGCTCTCCATCTGTTGATCACATTCATGAACTCATTTGTGGTCTTAAATCACTTTACTGTCGCTCAGAATAAGAAAATCTAAATATCTTCATGTACCTGTAGATCAAAAACCTGATTGTTGCAGTATTAGATAGAATTCTGAGGACTGTGGAAATGACACCACAGGAAAACTTGACTATTGTGGAAGAAGAGACGCAGCTGTATACCGTCTGTCCACATTGCTGATCCCCTTCGGTAATCCAACAGGATTATTTGGCGTTACGGTGTACAGAGAGGACTCTTGAGAATGGCATTCCCTCTTTTTTTCACTCCTCTTCACCCTCTGTCCTAAGCCAGAACTGCGGCAACTGCTCCCACCAGCATGGAGACAGATGCTGGCCAACCCTAAATGTCAGTACACCTCGCCCAATCGTTCAGTGACAAAATAATACAGCCCCTTCCCCTCCCCCACACAGCACAGGAATGGTCTCTCCCGCCCATTGCCCTGGACTAGTGCTCTTTGTCTCCCTCTGAAACTGATGCTGACTGTGGAACGAGCCATCACAAAGAAGCATACATGGGAACTCAGCATAACCTTTGACCTCTGGAGCCAGGCGGAGGGCAGGCTGGGCACCTGTGCAGTGATGACGGAGGGCTGACATTCTCTTGCCTCCCATCTGCTTTAGGCAATTAGAGTCAATCAGATGGGCTGATCTAGAATCAGCTTCCTTTTCCCTTTTCAAACCTAACAGCTCAAATCTGATTTCAGATTAGTGTGAAAAGGCAATTTCAAACATTATTTATAATGAAGATGGCTAAATGATTTTTAGGAGACCATAACCATGGTGTTTATTCCTCTGCTGTGTTTTTGTGGATCCTCAGATCAGTATTAGGATTTTGTGACATTAGTATTTCAATCATGTATTTTTCTTTCCTCTCTGGTGTTCCATTTAGCTAAGGAATGTTTTTCCTTCTATTTAAATTGGCTTTGAGAGTTCATTTCCCATTAAATTGAAGTTGAATGATGTGGGAGAAGATCGGATAATGTTGGGATTAGGAGAGGGAAGTTGGGAAAAGTTGGCAGGGTAAGCCAGTAAATTAGCTAATGAACCCAAATATAAAAGCATGCCTGTGTTTAGTAAAGACTTGATTTCTAAAACACTATGTTCTGCAAGACCCCCATATTCTCGATTTTGTTTATTGCAAGATGATGGTTTTACTTATTGTTTAATAAGATCTTACCAAAAAAGGGTTTAGAATTTTTATCGTGTGCATCTTAAACATCTTTTCCGTATTTAATTTTATTGGTTATATTTTATTTTATCAGGTAGGTTAGCAGCAGCTTCCTGGAAGGGAAAGTTTTCAGTGATTTTAATGTACCAAATATCTTGGCTTCTGTTAGATGTAACTTTACTGTAACTGTAAACTGTTGCCATTTGCTGATCTCACCTTCTTTGTCTCTGTCTTTCTCTCTCTCTCTTTCACAAACCCATCCACAGCTATGAAAATTTCTTCCTGTCCTGTTCTCTTACCCATGGCGGAGTGGAGCTTTGTGCTCCCCAGCACACCAGTAAACAGTCGGTCAGCAAATATCTCTTCCACCTGGTGGTGTGGGACCAGAGGTGAGCCTGACACAATCCACACATGCTACACAGTCCCATAAATACTATCTCTTTGAGGCTTGTCGAAAACAGTGGGCCTAATGTTTGAACAGGTAGATCTAGGTTTGTTTACCAAGTATTTCAGACGTCATATTTGAAAATAGTTCATCCAGCTTAGCTTCCTGTGGCTGTTTTTGTACTCTGCCGCCTTGTTTTGTTTTGGTATTGTTCAGGGGTATTTTAGTGGACAGTTGTCACTTTTTTTTTTTTTTTAATCCTCCATCCTGGTGAATATTTTTAGGCTCATGTATGTAGGTGGGAGTATATGCTATTATAACTCCAAGTGTAGGTGTTTAAAAATAAAATGTTGCATTTGTTCTTAGTTTTGTGAACAAACTGTAAGAATTATACTAGTTGAGTATTATACTAATTTTTAATTTTGTCTTTTTCAAAATATAGAGTTTGCTTCCCCATCCAGATCAACCAGTTGCCAAGGGAGTCACAGTTGACAGTGACACTATATGCCACCCCTCTACCGCCCCCTGGAGGTGCGGAGGAGAAGAGCAAGCAGAAACGAAGCATTGAGGCTTTGGGTTGGGTCACCATGCCCTTATTCAACTTTAGACAGTAAGCGTGGATATGTTTTTATTTATTTATTTATTTTTTAATTGCTGGCAGATGTTCACATTCTGTGCATTTGTCATTAATGATAATGGCTTAAGTGCATATTATACTGGAGGGCATGAAAACAGGCTCTTTAAGCACTAGAGTTCTGCTGATACTCACCTCCTACAGCAAAACAGTTGTGTGATGAGAACAGGCTGACTTCTGCAAGTCTAGTGCAGCCTACAGACACCACAAACACTCAAACAAGTGTGCACCAGTTCCTGAGCAGAAGTGAAACATTGAAAAACCGATTGCTGTATCTAAAGCTGTGTAAATACAGAAGTAAAAGGAATTTGAAGACACATTGAACAAACATTTCATGGTCAAATGCACATCCAAGTCCAGCTATATAAATAAAAGTAATACTTGAAACATTTTGTCCTTTCGACTTCCAATTTCATGGAAATTTGGCTGAGATTAAAGGCTGAGATTACATAAGTTATTGATTTTGTAAAATTCTTAGGAAGACATTGTTAGCTTTAGGATTTTTTTTTTTTTTTTTTTTACAGGATCCATAAAACATTACTAGCAAAAATATTTACCTTTGCTTGTAAGATAAACACATAAATGTACTTAGTAGGTTAAGTATATAATTGTCCGTATTCTGCATCCATAAGCGGATGTTAGGTGTTTTCTGACCCTGTTTTCCCTCTTCCTTAGTGTTCTAACGTGTGGGAGGAAGCTGCTGGGTCTTTGGCCTTCAACCCCCGGCAGTGGAAACGCTCGTTCCAGTATGCCCAACTTCAGCCAGCCAGACAGTGTCATCCTTCAGGTTTGGCCTTTTGCTCAATCCAAATTATAATCATGTCGTAAACTGTTTCCTGCTTGCCCTACTTTATAATCTATTACAGTTAACTCTCACTCACATTCTCTGTAAAGTCACATTTACTCACAACACACTCTTCTTCCATACACTCATTTTTCTCCATCTCCTCCTATATTGTGGTTGATCTGTCTTTTATCCAGGAGGCTGCAGTGTGCCAAAGAGGCTCTTATCAGGCCTTGAGGATGAGCCTTCCTGTTTAAAACAAACCCACCATCTCACGTTCATCTCTCTTTTTTTTCAAGGTCATTTGTGCATACTCACCCAATAAAGATAGCTATTGAGAACATATGCATAGATAATAGGTTTAAGGTGTTTAAGCAGTATATTTTTGAAGGCATGTCTGGTTAGATTATATGTAAAGGAGTATAATGGAGGTGTATTCCGTGCTTGGCTCATAACTTCAGCAGTAATGGGGTCGGGCCAGCGTGCTAGTGGAAATGTAGGAAGGAACTGTCCCGCTACTTGCAAAGTGTCCTAAAAGTAGGTCAGATAGCTCTGCAGAGAGAGAGAGAGAAAGATGAATACAGAATTTTCACTTTTATATGCATCTAAACAACCCCAGGCAAAGTAAGCACAGGAAATAGTTTGATAACGCAAAAATAAATATTTTATTCAGATTTTGTTGCAAAAGGACATTAGCTCCTATGTATATGTTATCACAGTTAATAACTAGTAACATAGTACTTCTTATTTTGAATCACACATGATCAAACCATCTGTATGATTCAGTGATTGAGTGAGTCATTAGGTCAATTAAATGAAATAACTCAATAGTGAAATAACTCAATCTTGATTTGTTCACTGATGTGAGGTGTTTTTTTGTGTGTGTGACAAATTCATTAAAAAGAGCCTTTTGTTCTAAAAGGGGGTCTGGGGTCAGAAAAGAAGTCTCATACTCACGAAGGCTGCATTTATTTTTTTCAAAAATACTGTAAAAATAATCAATATTACAATTTAAACAGCTGTTTTCTATTTTAATATATTTGAAAATGTCATTTATTCTTGTGATGGCAAAGCTGAATTTTCAGCATCATTACTACAGTCTTCAGTGTCACATGATCCTTTAGAAATCATTCCAATATGCTGATTTGCTGCTGAAGTAACATTTCTTCTTATCAATGCTAAAAACAGTTGTGCTGCTTAATATTTTTTGATGAATAAAAAGCATGTATTTGAAATAAAAATATTTGTAGCATTATAAATGTCTTTACAGTAACTTCTGATCATTTTAATGCATCCTTGTTGAATAACAGTATTAATTTCTTAAAAATCTTACTGACCCCAAACGTTTGAACAGTGATGTAGCAAGATAAATTCTTTAAACATGGCTGTAGATTAAGTAGCAGTGCAGGAAACGCTCTATTAAAAACGCACACATACTCAGACGATCATCACAAACACCTGAGATGTCACCCCAGATCTTCTTGTGCACATTGAGTCACCATTTCCTCCAGATGCAGTAACATCCTCTTAACACATTCATACGTGACATTTCACCGCCACTCTCTGAAAACAGCACTCCCCGCTGGTATTGTTCTGAATCTTACGGTAAATCACATGTGTGCATGGTTTTCTCTTCACTTGGATGGGCCTCTGTGAAGTTCCCACCCTCTGTACAGGCCTCCTACTATACAATCCCCGTTCTTCTTTCTGCCATCTCTGTGTGCCAAACCAGCCCATAATAGTGCCAATGGGGCTCTTTTGTGCCCGAATGGCATGGCTTTGTCTAAGGGCAGTGGGCTGTGCAGTTTAAACTGGGAGCGAAGCCTGGTCCTGTGCCTATTCAGTAGGTTCTGCCCCTCATTTAGGTGCCGGGGTTATTCAGGTTATTCAGTGTGAGGTGGCATATTTCCCTCAGTCAGTGCCTGCAATCTGCCCATTAAGCCAAGATGCATCTGGGTCTAATGACACATCTGGGGCTCGTTAAAACCACCTAACGTGCGCTTGCTCCCTTTAGCTTCTCCATTGCTGCTTTTCTCGCTCTCACTTTCTCTGACCCCATTTTTCACATTCTTTTACTTTTTTCTTTTCAATTCAGTTTTTTTGCCGAACCAAGTCCTACTTTATCAATTGACCATTCATTATCGCAAGCTACTGATGGAGTTTAGAAATGAACATAAAGAAAACTGCAATGCATATTAATTCAAAGACAGTATAAGGGGCAGATGATTACCACTTGCGGTAATATTAAAAGGGGGAATTATTAATATCTATTAGTATTATCTGTTAAAATTATTATTAATTGTTAATATTATGTTATAATTGGAAGTTTGTAATTTTTAGGTGTCTAGGTTTTGTCTTGGTAACACTTTACAGTAAGGTGTCATGTTAACATTAGTTAATGTATTAACTAACATGAACAATGAACAATTCATTTGTTACAGTATTTGTTAATCTTTGTTAACGTTAGGCAATAAAATATAGTTGTGCATAGGTTAGTTCACAGTTCATTAATGTTAAACAACTTTTGATTTTAATAATGCACTAGTAAATGCTGAAATTAATATTAACTAAGATTAATAAATGCTGTAGAAGTATTGTTCGTTCTTAGTTCTTGTTAAAGTAGTTAACTATTTTTAACTAATGAAACCTAATTGTAAAGTGTTACCGTTGTTTTTTTATTGTAACAGAAATAATCATATATATATATATATATATATATATATATATGTATGTATGTATGTATAAACAGTCAGTTTATTGTTGTACATATTTATTTTTAGTGTTTCTAGGATATTTAAGATTGTTAAAAGTAATAATTCGTTAAAAAAAAAAGTTTTTGGCACCCTGGTTGAGAACCGTAGTTTTAGATAAAATAGTATAAAATGTTAATATCGGCCATAATTTATTATTTATTTTTTATTCAAGCTAAAATAATGATACCATCAGATTTTATTGCTAAGTTGAAATATATTATTGAAGCATAATG
Organism: Sinocyclocheilus anshuiensis; assembly: GCF_001515605.1. Classification (NCBI taxonomy): domain Eukaryota; kingdom Metazoa; phylum Chordata; class Actinopteri; order Cypriniformes; family Cyprinidae; genus Sinocyclocheilus; species Sinocyclocheilus anshuiensis. The sequence goes on from NW_015549716.1 coordinate 142,697, forward strand.
TTGACAAGCTGTTTTGGAAATTTTGCTCTTCCCTCATTCTAGTAGATGGGATTTGTATTTGTATGCATGTAGATTTACAGTAGTCAGGTTGGATGGCTTATTTAAGTTTTCACAAACAAAAAAGGACACTTCTATCCCCACAACCTCACTTTAATTCATGAACTATTTAATGCATTGTCTGCTCCAAATAAGTTTCATTAGGAATTTGCTGCCCAGGGGTGTAACCAAGATGGCCGCCGATTGAACCGACTTGCTTTATGGGGGGACATTTGGTGTGAAGGTCATGAAATGGACGAGGGACTTCTGTGCTCATTATTCTAGTGTGTTCTGCTCTGCTAATGGATGAAGTGTGATGCTGAGAGGCATATGGCAATAAAGACTTGACTGATTTCAAGCCTGGCTGACAGAAGTGTGAAAACAGACCCAGAAGTCCCTATCATGAGCTTTCTCTTAAAGCTTTTTTCATTGTTCAATATAAAGTTTATAGTTTTATCAATATACTTTTCTTGATTTCAAACTTGTTTTTGTCACTGGGTGCATGTGGTTGTAGTTTCAGTTTGTCTTTGGCTGATTGTATATTGGATCTCTGCTGTTAACATTTTGTTAGTGGTATTTAAAGGAATAGTTCACCCAAAAATTGGAAATGACCCCATGATTTACTCACCCTCAAGGCATCCTAGGTGTATATGACTTTCTTCCTTCAGACGAATCCAATCGGAGTTATATTAAAAAATGTCCTGGTTCTTCCAAGCTTTATAATGGCAGTGAATGGGTGTTATTTTTCAATAGTCCAAAAGAAGTCCAATAAAGTGCATTCATCCATCATAAAAAGTGATGACTAACTGTCGTATGCGCGTTCATGAGAGAGTCACGTTCCAGCGGATGATGTAGGACGTAGCGTAAGCTCCGGTGAGAATATGGAGATACCTCGTGTTGAAGTTTATAAAATGATACCTTAAACTTTGTTTTTAATTTAATTTAATTTAGTTTTAATTTAATTTTAATTTTTTTTAAATTTTAGTTTTTAAACTTAACTAAACTAAGTTTTTTCAAAACAAACAGCAGCATTTTATGTAAATTTTTTTCAGATTTTGCCACAATTGACACAAAAACACGAAATGCTCTCGTTGTGTCATGGCAACTTCATGAGGTCAATATGTGACTGTGACATGTGATTGACTCGAACTCATTGAGGTTTGAAGTGGGACATTTCAACTCTTCAACTTCTGACCTCGTCTGGAACACGACATTACGCTACGCCTACGTCATCTGCCAGAACGGCGTTCTATTGTGAACACATACGACAGTTAGTGGAAGCTAGAGATTACCGTTTATAAAGTTTTAAATATGGATATTTTTCTTTAAAAATCGATTCACTCC
>NW_015549716.1:144464-154817 GCF_001515605.1 Sinocyclocheilus anshuiensis
GTGCTTTATTGGACTTTTTTTGGGCTATTGAAAAATAACACCCATTCACTGCCATTATAAAGCTTGGAACAGCCAGGACATTTTTTAATATAACTCCGATTGGATTCGTCTGAAAGAAGAAAGTTATATACACCTAGGATGCTTTGAGGGTGAGTAAACCATGGGGTAATTTTCATTTTTGGGTGAACTATCTCTTTATCTTGGCACGTTTGAGGTGAAAGCCTCAGCGGTTACGGCTTTCAGCACTCATGTGAACTGCTGCCAGCCATGACCGCGAACCTCAATGATTGCTTTGGATCATAAATCTCCTAATTTCACTCTTGTCCCATCTTTACAGCCCATGAGCTGGAGAAAATTTTACCTGTGATAGCCGTTTGTTTTCTTTATATCATAAACCCATTTTACCAAAAAATGCATACTTTTGAACTGTAGTGTATACACACATTGTCTGAGAAATGCAGTAAAAGGTCAAATAAAGAGGTAGCGTTGACATTTTCAGTTCCGACATAGAACTGTTTCTATTAACTGTTGTGTTTTTAAACCCTCCATTGTTAAAATAGTGGCTCATTTTCAACAAAACACGCCTCGTTTTTTCAGGTGGACTTTCCCACTTCTTCTTTCGAAGTGCGCTTCAGCACCCCCGCTCCTGCAGAGTTCAGCCCCCAGTACGAGTTCTCCCGCCTGGACCAACTCAGCCAGAGGCAGCTACATGATGTCTTGCACAAGAAGTCCCTTTTCTGGTGAGTTGGCTGTCTGATAATCCTAAAGCAACTGCTGCATCCTGATCTAATTATTTGTTTTACTGTGTTAATGTGTTCCAGGATCTTTTTTGCTTGAATGGGGAAAAAATAATTTTCCCTTCTATCAACGTTTAAAATGCTCTATATGCCTTGTAATACTTAACATGTTGTATTTCCTTTTAGACTAGGAAACCACTGTTGTCCTCATTTCAGAACAACTCTGTCTGTCTAGACGGACACTAAGGCTGTGTTTACACTTGGCATTAACGTGTGACCTGTGTCTGGATGTTGTCCACATACACATTGAAAAAAACAAGTGTAAACGCGCTTCTGATCGGAATGTTATCTGATCAGAGTGTCCTGGTCCAGAGGTAGTTGAGGACGCATTGTGATCGGATCTCAGTGTAATGTAAACGCAATCCAGCCATCGTGTCTGCATTCGCAGGTCGACATCACGCAAAACCCCGCCTCCTCTCTCCCGAACTGTCAGAAGACTTGTTTAAATATCGCGTGGGAAAGAGAGATCTGATTGGTTATCCAAATAGAGAAGTCACTTGATGTTGCCAGGTGTAAACGTGCCGTGTCCTGATTGACTGATGATCCGATCTGCTTGATAGGATCACGATGTTCGCATGTTAATGCCAAGAGTAAACACAGCCAAAAGCTAGATTGAACAGATCGAGATCTCTCATTAAAATTGACAAAGCTTGATGTGCGTCTGTTTAATGACACCACGTTAACTACTCCAGCTACTTAATGTTGAATTATTCAATTAAATAAAACAAATTCAAATTCATATTAATTTAATATTAATGTAATTATTAATTTAATGTATTGTTAAAAAATGAAAACTGCATCTTCTCCAGGACAAAGATGATTTAAGTGTAGTTGCAGCCTCAAATAACCAGCTAATGCAAATTCAGATTCAGCTGTCATTACGCATCATTCATATTTCAGTGACACACAGCATGAAATCTCTTTTCCGCTCCCAAATGAGCAGAGGTTGAAGAAGCTCAAGAGTTATGTTGAGGTGCTGATCAGACACTTATTATGAGGGGATGAAGCAGAGGTCTGTAGAAGCTGCTGTCAGATCCTTGTTGCTGGGAGTGAAAACACCCTTTTGTCCTCTGCGTTCCTCTCTAATCTCGCCTTTCAAGCAACAGTGGGAGGAATAGCAGAATTCATGGGGCGTTGGAAAGGTCGGGATGTGAGAAGAGTAGTCTGGTGTCAGGGGAGGGTGAGGAAAACAGGAAACGAGTACATGCACACACTGTTAAGACTGTGGAGTTAAATGTAAATTAAATATTCTTATAAAGTGTAATAGAATATAGTATTTACTATTTTTTAAACATATATTTGCATAAATTATATATTCATAATGAGTGGATAATACACTATACTATTGAAAAGTTTGGTAAGGTTTTTTTTTTTGGTTTTTTTTTTATGTGTTTTTATTCATACTTTTGTGCAATAGTGACAGTAAATAAATTTTCTAATTTTACAAATACATGAGTTAATTACATTTCTTGTTTGAAAGAAATTAATACTTTTTTACAGCAAGGATGCATTAAATTGATCAAACATGACGGTGAAGACATTTATAATTTTCCAGAAAAATCTTTTTCAAATGAATGCTGTTCTTTTCAACATTCTATTCATCAAATAAATAAATAAACGAATTAATTAAAATAAATAAATAAATTAATTAATTAATAATAATAATAATAATAATAAAGTGGTTTCTGCAGAAATATAATATTTCACAAATATTAATGTTTTGTATTTTTATTACGTAAATGCAGCCTTGGTGAACATAAGAGACCGCTTTCAAAAACATAATCTTACCAACCCCAACCTGTGAATAGTAGTGCATGTATATGATATATAATTAATTTTATAGTATAATGTTTAATAGCTATTATAATGATGATATTTTATTATATTAAATAGAATATGCAATTAATTATTATGTCTGTATGTAAAAAAAAAATATCAGATCTTTTTTTCTTGTCTAATACTTATGTTTGAATATGAGAACATATCTGGTGCTCAACAGGGCTTGGTGCTCTACAGTACTCACTTTGTTATAGTCAACTTTAGACAGCTGATGTGGATATCCTCCCCAGCTGGCTCTGTTCCACTTCTCTTTCTCTTTCAGCTGTTTTTCCTCCCTGCCTCTGTTGCTCAGAGCCTGTGGAGCTCTGAAACATTTGCTGCAGTGTAAAATCTGGAGCCACACCAGCCTGGAAATATTCAGTCATAAATTGTCTCCAGCTCTCGGAGCAAAGGTTGAGCGTTTGAGCTGGGTGTAAACTGTCTGATCTGGCTTGTGTCAGCAGAGAGTTAATGTTTCATCTCTTTATTTTTTTTTGTAAACGTATGAACCATGGTGGGTGTTTTCATGCAGTTTATCGATTCTAGAAACGTTTGCTCTTATTACATTTTCAGTTTTTTTTTTTTTGGTGCTACAGATATAAATTATAGGCCTACCCCATTTGGCAGCATATTTGAGGGGTGATGTGCTATTACTTTGGCCTACCTCATTGTGCAGCATATTTGAGGGGTGATGTGCTATTACTTTTGTAAGTGTTCAAATTTAAGATTTTTATTTTATGAGTGAGCAAAAACTTACACTACCATTTAAAAAGTTCGGGGTATAATATAAAAATATATTTGAAAAACTTTTTATATTATTTTTATATTGTGCTTAGATGTGTATTCAAATGCAATTCTTTAATGGCAAAGCTACATTTTCAGCAGCCATTACTCCAGTTTTCAGTGTCACATGATCCTTCAGGAGGCATTCTAAAATGCTAATTTGATGCTCAAGAAACACTTATTATCAGTGCTGAAAACAGCTAATTAAAGGTGCAGTAGGAGATCTTGGAAAATGCTAACTTTAGCCTGATAGCACTGAAAGCGAACATCCCACCCTCCCTGCAATCGCCATCCAAAGCCATGCCCCCTGAACGCATATTACGCTCACAGATCAGAATACCACAGACAACATTACTACAATAGGCTACATCAGCAGTTCCCAATTCCAGCCCATGTTCCGAAGTTAAGTAAACTTCAACGGATTTCCCCTGCTCAGGGAGTAGGGAGCAATGAACACTGTGTTATCATATCGATTGGAACACAGTTCATGCATGTAGCTCTCTTCTAATGAGCTGGTTATCTGAATCGGGTGTGTTAACTAAGCGAGACATGCAAAATACATTCGCGAGGACTGGAATTGGGAACCGCTGGGCTGCCTACATCATGTGTCATTCACCGGTGAGAAAACTTTAAAAGTACTACAACACCAGGAAGGAAGATCAGGTTGTTGATGTTTGTCTGCCATTCTCGCTCTGTCTGCACAGCGTGCGTGAACGCGCTGATGAAGTATCCTGTCTGAGCGAACCGGGTGCGCAGAGGTATGCTAATACATAGGTTGACAGGCAGGTAGGAAAGCCAATTAAAACGCTCGGACGAACATTTCTTGGTCCTACGCCTTCCACAGAATATATAAATACAGATAAATACATTTAGACCACTTAACTTAATGCTTGCTATCGGGATGTGAAGAGACTTTCAACCAGCATAACAAAAAAAAAATTCTGAAGACAATCACCTATTGCACCTTTAATATATTTTTGGAAATGATGATTTTTTGATAAATAGATTTGTTCAAAACAACAGCATTTCTTTGAAATAGAAAAGTTTTGTAACAATCTGTCACTTTTGATCAGTTTAATACATTCTTGCTGAATAAAAGAATTAATTTTAAAAAGATTCTGACCCCCAAATCCTAACAACTACCCAGAACATCCTAGAAACTGCATGGTAACGTGCTAGAAAACCACCCACGATGCCCATGAAAATGAAAATGGAAAGTTTGTCCTCCACCCACCCCAAAAATGTCAGAAATCTAGATGTTTTCTTCATTATTAGGTTGTCCTTTTCTATACAGATTGATTTCGCAGAAGGGCCTTGGGGTTGTCTTGGGCAACTGCAGCCAGAAATCAATACTCCTCCAGCCTCCTGTGAATTGTGGGATATGTAGTCATCTAATGACAGTAGTGTTTGCATGTTGCCCTGAAGAGCGAGGGTGTGACCGTATGAGGCTTTCAAAACCCTTCCCCCAGTATATTGAGCTGTTTGATGACTCTGTATGGTTACGGCCCAGCAGGCGCAGAGGTAATTTGATCCGGGGGTCCTGCCCTACGGTTGTCATCCCTAGAGGGAGAGGCCACTCCCCAAAATGAATTCATAAGCCAGCGAAGAACGCAGTAGCTAAACAGTGCCGCTAAAGTGTCTCTGCTTTAACAAATGACATCTAACCAGCTCACATGCTAGTTTCCATAGATGAGATGAGCAGCATGAAGGACCCAAACACATCATGATGAAAGTGTTTTTAAGCATGGATGGTGTGATGATCAGTATGTGAACAGGCTATTGCAAGTTGTTGTCAATCCTCTTATGTTTTTTTTTTAAATATAATTCATGAAAATTCAGTTCTGTTTAACTTGGCCTTCTGTAGTGTTTACCTCTGGACTCGGTGGGTTTGGTACATCAGTGTAGAAGAAAACATGCAGCATAAATTACCTTGAGATTGAGTGTGGTTATTTTCCATCCTTTACTGCAGTGAGAGCCCACGCACAGACACCTTCCTGGACACGCTATACTGTCTTAATTGCTGTATCAGCATCTTAATTTTGTCAAGATAGAAAGATTACTTTCAAGCTTTATCAGATTGGGTAATTGTGTTTTTGGACTATGATGACGTGTAGATGACGGATTGCACACCATGGCTGCGTGTCTGGAAACAACATTTATGTTTGCAGTATGCTTGAGCTCTCATGAGAAATGTCTGTAACTATGTATTCGTTTCTATGAAATGGACCATCAGACCGATGGATTGGAAAAACACTGAAAAAATAATATATTTAATAATAATGGTGATGATGACAATAATAATAATACATTTCTTTATTTGACAAGTTGATGTTTTGTTTGTGCCGAAATGGAGTAAAAACAACAAACTTGTACAGATCTTATAAAATACATTTTTAAAACATTTTAAAATGTTGTATTTATTATATATTATCATAATATATAATCCGTTAGGCATGTCAAATGATGGCACTTGCAATATGTTGCAAAATAAATATTTAAAATTAAAAATAATATATATAAACAAATACTGGTGTGTATATATAACACACTTTTATTTTAATTTTTTTTTAATGATTTTAAATAAACAATTTTGTTTGTGCCGACATGAAGTAAAAACAACAAACTTGTACAGCTCTTATAAAATACATTTTTAATACGTTTTGCAATTTTGTATTTATTGTATATCACTTGCAGTATGTTGCAAAATAAAGAAAAAATTAATATTAAAACAAAGATAAACATATCTAAAACATATAAAACACTTTTATTTTATTATTATTATTTTTTTGATTATTTAATCATTATTATTAAACAATTATTAGACAAATTTTAAATAATTTCCAGTGCAAGTGGCATAATTTATTGGCGTAAGATATAATTTTCATATAGAAATGTATATAAAATATACATATACAACATCTTTACTTTTTATTTATATAAATATGCAATTTATTTATTATTGAAATATTTGTTTTATAAGTTTGAGAGTGCTGTACACGTTTGTTTACTGTTTGTGCTAACTTATATTGTTGATCCATTTATCTAGGTTGACTCCAGAGGACCGGCGTCTATTGTGGGAGAAGCGTTATTTCTGCCACGTGGAAGCCAGTCGTCTGCCGCTGGTCCTGGCCAGTGCGCCCAGCTGGGAGTGGGCATGTCTTCCTGACATCTATGCCCTGCTCCGCCAGTGGGGATGCATGAACCACCTGGACACCCTAGGCCTGCTGAACGCCACGTGAGTGTTATGGTAACCATGGCAACAGCTTGCACCGTTGTTTAGCTGGAGGCTAAGCAGAGCTTGACTGTCCTTCAGCGGTTAGCAGTTGGGCTGATTTGAGTAGACCATGAAGAATTGACCTTTACATTTGTCCAGAAGAGCACATGTGGAGCGCAGATATCTACTCTCGACGTTAACTGACATGATTTTAAAGCTTTGTTAGTGTTAAAAATCAAATCAGCTTAACCAAGAGCCACCAGGGTGGTCTACCAGCTCTAACCAGGTTGGCCAAGATGGGAGAGTCCACCCAAAACTGAAAATTCTGTCTTTTACTCTGACTAAACCTGACTTAATTTTCTGTGGAGAGGATATTTTTTGATTTTTGGTAAAAAAAAAAAAGTTTCGGTTCCCGTTGACTTCCATTGCATTTTTTTGCTTGTACAATGAAAGCCAATGGGAACCGAAACTGTTACCAACATTATTCCAAGTATCATCTTTTGTGTTTAGCAGGAAAAAGTCAGTCATACAGGTTTGGAACGACATTAGGGTGAGTAAATGATGACACAATTTTCAGTTTTCAGTGAACTGTCCCCTTGACTAACCTAACCTAACCAGAAACCAAAACCTAACCAAAAAAGAAACCATGTAAAACCATTTTATTTTGAAGAATCACTGATATTTTTCATATAAATATTTATAAATTCATTTTATAGTGGCCGCTAGCCCAAAAAGAGCACCTTTAAAGAGCATGACTTTAATGTCCCATATAAACCAGGTTTCCAGATCAAGAGTGCAGGCGGACAGCGGTCCAGTGGATGGACTCAATCTCTGATCCTGAGCTTTTGGACTTCCTTCCTCAGTTAGTGCAGGTAGCGAAGGCCTTGGACCTCACTTCCTTTCATGCGCTCACTCTATTCCCTCCTTTCCCATTGACCTTGATCTGTTTACATCCTACCTGTCTTTCCTTTTTCCTTCCGTCCGTTTTGTTCTCTCACCCTCTGGTTTCTCCCTCCCCATCCAAAAAATTTCTCTCTAACGATTTCTCTTTATGCAGGCGCTGAAGTACGAGTGTTATCTGGACAGTCACCTGGTGCGTTTTCTGCTGAGGAGGGCCATCGGGGACATGCGCATTGCTCACTACCTCTTCTGGTGTGTCTCTACCCTCAGATTATACTTAAAAATCCAGTGCCCTTGCATAGAGTGCACATACTGAGAAATCTGGTCATGCTGGCTTATATTCTCACATTCAGATTTGTCATTGTTAAACTGATATTTGATTCCTTATATAGTTAATGAGATTAACCAGTCAGCACCATGAATGCATAAAAATGTTATACACATTAAAGTCATGCACATGTAGATTCACACTGTTTTATACGGATTGATGTGAAGTCAGCTCACAGCTCCACCTGCTGTACAGATGAGGTATTTTTCTCTGTATAGAGGGTCATTCAAAGCCTTTATGAATACAGTTGCATTTTACCCCTAAAGAGGGAAGAATACATTTTATAAAAAATATTTATTATTAAAAATTTGTATTTTGGCATTGTGACACTCTATTCAGAACTATTAAGATAAATTTACCCTACAAGTAAAATACACATTCTGTTTTTCTCATTACTGTAACAAAAATGTATATATCAATATTTAATTTTTTTAAGTATTTATACATCATGGTAGCATGTTGTGCTGCCTTTTAATAATAATATTAATCAAATTTATATTGTTTAAATCGGAAAAAAAAAATTTTTTTTACTAACAAACGAAAAAAATACTGTAAAGTAAAAATGATTCTCATTCCAGATGCATTACAATTATGAGAAATGAAAAATGTCACAATGTAAAACATTCTAAAGCATCCTAATAGTAGATTACATGTTCAGAATAAGATAAGTTGTGCTTGCATCTAAACTTGCTCTTTGTAGAATCGCACTGTAAAAATAACTTTAAGAAGTGTTAGAAAATCAGTGGTCTAAAAATGTTGGATCATTGGTTAATAATACTAATGTTCATTTGTCTCTCTCTTTGTAGGTTGCTGAAAGATGCTCTTCAAGACTCTCAGTTTAGCGTGAGGTATCAGTATCTGCTGGCGGCTCTTCTCTGCTGCTCTGGTCGTGGTTTGAGAGAAGAGTTTGATCGGCAATGCTGGCTGGTCAACATTCTGGCTAAAATAGCCCAGCGAGTTAGAGATGCCTCGCCTTCATCCAGACAGGTCAGCTTTAGCATTCCATTTACACTGGCTGTTAACACAAAGTGTTATTTTAGTATTACTTAAATAATATTATAGTATTTATTAATGTTTTGAATAGGGCTGGGCGATACAGCTAAAAAATGTATCAACGATATAATGTTTCTGTGTGCTAAGTGAGCACTCAGCGTGCTTTGCTCATCAGCTCACGCACATCAGCTATACAGTCAATACTGAATGTTTAACATTATATTCATTGCATACATATACTAATTTGCCTATAGGCAAGGTTGCAGTACAGAGGATGCTGTGGCAGCTTTGGTGCATATTGTTTTTAAACATTTAGACAAACCTAATACCTATGTAAAAACACCTTTTTTAGACTTTTCCTCTTCATTAAATAAAATTCAAGCTGATAATTTGGTGTCTAAACTCGTTAGGTTGGGTGTAAATCCCTACCCGATTCAGTGGTATGTTTATTTTCTCACAAATAGAATTCAAATTGTTAAACTGAATACAATCCTGTCATCTGCAGTTAAAACAAATGTTGGAGCACCCCAGGGCTGCGTTAGTTCTGCTATGCTTTTTACTGTGTACACAGATGACTGTCGTACAGATAGGTCTAATCAATATATCTTAAAGTACGCTGATGACACTGTTAATATCTGTGTTAAGTGACTTAGAAAGCCCTGGAATGCACCAGCAAGGGGTGAATAAATTAGTTTTTTTTTTTATATTAATCACAAGAGCATTGTTGTCACACCACTCCACTGAGGAAATTGTATTTAGGTCAACATCTGATGTATATACACAGCCCGGAGTTATACATAATGAAAACATTAGACAGGTAGAAAAGTATAAGTATTTAGGTGTAACAAGAGACAATAAGGTATCATGGAAAGACCATATTGACAGTTTGTGTAAAAACACAAACCAGAGAATTTATTTTCTTCATTACCTCAGGTCATTTGGAGCAACAAAACAGATACTTGTATTATTCTATATGTCAGTAATTATGAGTGTCTTACAGTATTGCAATTCTGTTCGGTACACGGGTTTGTCTATAGGCTAAAAACAAAGTTGAGGAACCAAATTAAAATCTTTTCAAAGATAGGACACCCTCTTGAAAAGTTATATGAACTTTCTTAACGTAAGAACCTCTTAAGGCTGGCCAAGAATAGGGTTTTCTAATAGTCATGTGTTGCATAATGAATTTGTGCTTCTACCATCTAATCGTCAATACAAGTTCCCAAAGTAGGGCTGGGCGATATAGCAAAAAAAATATATCAACGATATAATGTTTCATATCGTTCGGTATCGATAATTATTTGACATTTTTTATAACCTTTTTTAAAACAAAGAGCAACAGAAAAAAAATGTAAATTTAACCACTGTATTTTTAAATTAACGTAATTTATTGAGACAAACAACAAATATTTTTTGTTTTAACAGTCAAACACACAAAAATTAAATATATCTAATTTCTAATGTTTTATATGCAGATTAAATAGGTCTTAAAGGGGTCATATGATGCAATTTCAAGTTTTCCT
>NW_015549716.1:156271-175686 GCF_001515605.1 Sinocyclocheilus anshuiensis
GCAGTGAAAAGGAATAAACCTCCACAAATTGGCGACATGTTTTCTAAAAGTTTAAACTATTTTAACTTTGCATGGCTACATCTCTTGTGTGAGACGCGAATGCAGCAGTCATATTTGTCCGTCAAAATGCACTGAATATGCATCTGTGTGAATGGCTTGGTTTCGGTTTTCACCTAATCAAGATCTTCTCCGCATTTGAGCTTCTATATTTCTCTAATATTTTGAATGCATAACACAGCAGCGGCACATCTCGTGGGCTAGACTAACAAATCATTAAAATGCAACAACGTCACTTACATCATCACCGCATCTCGTGCACCACTGATGACGCTCCCTGACGCACTCCTAACATTCAAATGCAAATGTTTATTTTAAATTCGACTAATATTCATTCTTTTATTCACAATCTCCTCATCACAGGCAGGCACAGCACTCAATTCAGCATGTTCGTGTTTGTGTGTGCTGTCTGCGTCACTCATAGCACGTGCCTATATCGTGCACTATATTGAACATTTTTTTATATCGTTATCGAAGAAGGTGTACCGTCGATAAATATCGATACCGTTTTATCGCCCAGGCCTAGTTTTGAATTAGCTTTTACTTATATAATTTTTCCCTTTTTCATTTTAGTTTGTCATTTATGGAAGCCCGTTTCCGCCGCTGAATAAATATTAAAAAAAGGTAATTGTGACTTTTAATCTTACAATTGTGAGTCTCAATTCTGTGAAAAAAAAGGCAATTGTGAGATATAAACTCGCAATTGCGAGGAAAAAAATTCAGAATTGTGAATTTTTTATTCAATGGCAGAAACAGGCCTCCATAGTAATTTAATGGCCTTTTTTTTCTTTCTTCCAGATTTACATTTTTTCTGTTTTAGCTTTTAGTTTAATTCAAGTGAACGTTGCAAAAGTTGACAATCATAGAGCCTCCCCTTAATATTGGATCACAAGTGGTCACATGATCGCAGGATCATGCATGTGGTATTAACATGTCTCCCATGATCATGTGACTAGTTTAAATTAACAATTTAACAATTAATTTAACAATTATTACCTACAAAAAAAATTTGCTAAAAAGAGCCAGTTTCTAAATTTCTCATTTGGTTGATGGCCGTAATGCTCGAACTATTTTTAGCTTGAAAGAACAGGTCTGTGCCAAAGACTCTCCAGACTGTCCGGTCAGCACATTAATCGTGGTTTGTCTTTGGTCTGGTGTTCAGGCTATTCTCCGGGAGGGGCTGGAGGAGGTCAAACAATTCTTCTCTATAAACAGTAGTTGTCGACTTCCCTTGAACCCGGGCCTGTTCGTCAAGGGCATCAACATACAGGTACAGGTTGTGTCTTTTATATATCATGCATGTGGAGGTCATTGTATTGTTCTTGCTGACACATCAAAACCAAAACACATCTCTCATTCTCTCTTCATGTAGTCTTGCTCCTACTTCAACTCAAATGCAGTGCCCCTCAAGCTGTCATTCCAGAACCAGGATCCTCTGGGAGACAACGTCAATGTCATCTTTAAGGTACCGCCTTCTCATGTCTGTGTGCATTATGGATCAGTGGTTCTGCATTGAAACAGTTTTTCAGATGTTGTCTTGGTCGTTTATGCTCATGTGTTTTCTCGCTCAGTCTGGAGATGACCTGAGGCAGGACATGCTGACGCTGCAGATCATTCGGATCATGAATAAGATCTGGATCCAGGAGGGACTTGATATGAGGATGGTCATCTTCCGCTGCTTCTCTACTGGACGAGGCAGAGGTAAACACCCATCCTCCAAAGTCAGAACTTCTGTTAACTACAGTATTTACCATCCCAGAATTCATTTTTTGGGTCATTTCCTACCTTATATGTATATACCCCACATTATAGATAATATCTAAACTGTGATATAATTGTACACAATGTGATTTTCTAAGGATCTTTTTTGCCCTTGTCTAGGCATGGTAGAGATGATTCCCAATGCAGAAACCCTGAGGAAGATCCAGGTTGAGCATGGAGTGACTGGTTCTTTCAAAGACCGGCCTTTGGCAGATTGGCTGCAGAAACACAACCCCACTGAGGATGAGTATGAAAAGGTACAGCTGTGCTCTGTAGTAGCATCATACTACATTTGCATTTGCTAAACCAATATATATGTACAGGTGCATCTCAATAAATTAGAATGTCGTGGAAAAGTTCATTTATTTCAGTAATTCAACTAAAATTGTGAAACTCATGTATTAAATAAATTCAGTAACTGTCTTTTGCTGTGACATGTAAAAATAATCCATGGCTGCTTAAGTTGCACTGGATTGCATCATGTTTATTTTGCATGTCCTAATAATATGAAAATGTGTTTTCAGATTTGGTGGTTAATACCTTTGCTGCCTCAAAGTGGTTAGTTATAAACTAATTCTGTTGATTTGATGTTTTGTTTTGCTTTTTCACAGGCGGTGGAAAACTTCATCTATTCGTGTGCTGGTTGTTGTGTGGCCACATACATTCTAGGAATCTGCGACCGCCACAATGACAACATCATGCTGAAGACCAGCGGACACATGTTTCACATTGACTTCGGCAAGTTCCTGGGGCATGCACAGATGTTTGGCAACATCAAACGGTAGGTACACAAAAAGTTTCCTCTGCCCCAGATTTTGATCACTGCAACTATTGTCTCTCGGAACAATGTAGACAACCCACAACAACCTCTGTTACATATTGTTTGTCCACAAAGGAACAGAGGAATGTTTTTGAGCTAAACCAGATCTGAGCTGTAGATAGGAAATGTTATCACAGATTTAAATCCACCCTTCTTTTTAATTTTTTTTTACAGGGACCGAGCTCCTTTTGTGTTTACGTCTGACATGGCGTATGTCATCAATGGAGGTGACAAGCCATCCAGCCGTTTCCATGATTTTGTGGACTTGTGTTGTGAAGCCTACAATCTGATTAGGAAACATGCACATCTTTTTCTCAACCTGCTTGGGCTGGTGAGTTCCCAGATAACACCAGACCTTCTCTTAGTTTGTACTTTTTGGATGTATCTACAGAGTTGAGGTTAAGTAATGTTTCCTGGCTTGCTTTATTGTTTGCCTGTTATTTGAATGCTTATTTGAATTGCATTGTGTTCTTCTGCTCTAACATTGTAACCCTGTGTGTTTGTGTGCAGATGCTCTCCAGTGGGATACCAGAGTTGTCTGATGTGGATGATCTGAAATATGTTTATGATGCTCTGAGGCCACATGAATCAGAAGCAGATGCCACCATGCACTTCACCAGGTGAGAACTTGGAGACTTTGTTCCCTTTGCTCTTGATGTCTGTAGATTTAGTGAAATAGTAGAGTTGTGCCCTTGGTGCCAATAAACAAGCACCTAAAAACCAGCAGGAACACTTTAGCAATTACCTTGCAACCACTAAGAACATCCTAGCAATTGCCTAATAACCAAGTCTGCACCCCTTAGCGACCACTTATGTTATTGCCATTGTCCTTTGAATCCATCTGTCTTCTGGCCTTCGTCTAATTCTTATCCCGTTCTAGGCTAATCGAGTCCAGTCTCGGCAGTGTGGCTACTAAGCTCAATTTCTTCATCCATAACCTGGCCCAAATGAAATTTGCATCTTCTGAGGAGCGTCCTGTTCTGTCATTTGCTCCCCGTGTCTACACTCTAAAGAGTGATGGTGTCATTCGCAGCCTATTTGTTTGCAGACACATCAAAACCTATACTCCAAGCAAAGGCTATGTAAGTCGACTGCATTAAAAGTGCATTTTAGCCCAAATCCAATTAAATGCATCTCAATTTTAATATATTTTCCCCTTCATGCAGTCTTATGTTGTGAAAGTGGAGCGGGAAGGTCAACAGGGGTCAACTTTAGTCCAGAGGACATTTGAGGAGTTCCATGAACTTCATAGTAAACTGCAGCTCATCTTCCCTTCATCAAAACTACCCAGGTACAATGTTAAAACCTGACAGAAATATGAATTATGAAATCAAAAGCTCACGGAACACACATCATACACCCAAAAATGAAAATGGTCATTTACTCACCCTCAAGTTGTTCCAAATCTGTATGACTTTCTTTCTTCTGTTGAACGTAAAGCAAGATATTTTGAAGAATGTGGGTAGCCAAACAGTTGCTGTTCCCCATTGACTTTCATAGCATGGACCAAAAAAAAAAAATTATTTGGAAGTCAATGAGAGCGGAAACTGTTTGGTTACCCATATTCTTCAAGATATCTTATTTTGTGTTCAACAGAAGAAATAAATTCATACAGGTTTGGAACAGCTTGAGCGTGATGTCAGAATTTTCATTTTGGGGTGAACTATCCCTTTAAATGATTTAAAATCTTTATTGGAAACTACTGCAGGTTTCTGTTATCAGTGGGTATATTTAGTCTGAAATCAGTAAAAGATAAGTAATGAAAGCTGGTCATTGTACATTTCTTCTCAGTACTGTTCATTTCAGTGTATTAAGCAACGTAATGTTCAACCAGCCAGTTATTGTAAAATAAACCCCTACAGGACCCTGATCACTCCTTCAGGATGTATTTTGTAGTAATGGCTGAGTGGCAATATATAAGCCACATGTACACATGTTTGTTTGTAATTACACACCCCTCTCGATGTAATGTTCCCACAGCTTCTCCAGCCGCTTTGTGATTGGTCGGTCTCGAGGAGAGGCCCTTGCAGACAGTAGGAAAGAGGAGCTAAATGGATATGTTTGGCATTTGATCCATGCTGCTCAAGAGGTGGCACAGGTAACCTTTGACCCCGCATTAGTTTTTATACTTTATAATTCTTCCTCTCATAATCCATGTACACTACAGCTCAAACGTTTGGGGTTGGTACAGTTGAAAGGTCTTTTTCGTGCTCACCAAGGTTGCATTTATTTGACAAAAAATACAGTAAAAACCGTAATCTTTAATACCTTTTTATTTATTTTTAATATATTTTAAAATGTAATTTACTCCTTTTGATGGCAAAGTTGAATTTTTTTCTGCAGCCATTACTCCAGTCTTCAGTGTCACGTGATCCTTCAGAAAACATTCTAATCTAAAAATCTTACTGATCCCAAACTTTACAACAGTAGTGCAGTTGAAAATGAAAGTTAACTTTTATAATGTGAAATGCAAGCTTATTTCCGTAACCACACCACCGTTATTTTATTTTTTGAATAATTATAATAGTCAATAAAATGTGTACAGCTTACAGTAATTAAAGGGTTAGTTCACCCAAAAATGAAAATTCTGTCATTAATTACTCACCCTCATGTCGTTTCAAACCCGTAAGACCTTCGTTCATCTTCGGAACACAAATTAAGATATTTTTGATGAAATCTGAGAGCTGTCTGACCCTCCCATAGACAGCAATGCAACTGAAATGTTCGCAAGTCCAGAAACGTAGCAAGGAGATCGGTAAAATAATCCATGTGACATCAGGGGTTCAACCGTAATTTTACGAAGCTACGAGAATACTTTTTGTGTGCAAAAGAAAAAAAAAAACGACTTTATTCAACAATTTGTCTCCTCCGCATCACCCTGGTGCCATTTTGGAGAATATCAGCTGGACGTAAACAACGTATGCTGTTCTGTGTCAGCTGCGTCACGCCGGATCTGTTTCCTACGTTGTTGTGATTTGATATGAACGAAAACAGCGTATCCATGTGACGCAGCTGACACAGAACTATCCCTTTAATGTGAGTGGTTTCAGTTTGCCTGGCATGTTTCTTGGAAACTGTCTGTGTTCTGTGAAAACAGACACATGTTGTCTGTAAACAGTCCACCCACAGGCCTATATCAGTACTGAGGCAGGACTGGCACTACCAGCTGCCAAACCATGAACGCTTTCACGTTTTCTGTTTTGTGCTGTACATCTTAAGAATGCAACCAGATCGCATGGCATCCATACTATTACTGTGACTGTACACCTGCTTATTTTAGTGCCTGTTTATGAGTTAATGTTACCCTCTCCTCTTTCAGTGTGATCTGATCTACACATTCTTTCACCCTCTACCAAGAGACGAGCGAGCAGGAAGTGTAGGAACTGTTGTTAATGCACTCCATAACAAACCGGCAGGTATGCTTCATTTCCTTATTTGTCTTAGACACACCCACATACACTTCTTATGAATCACTCTACTTACACATGCTTTTGTATGTGATGGATTCAAAGGTCATGCAGTTCAGCCTGCCATCACATCATCAAGAGTTAGTGTAAAGAAATTGTCTATGGGCCAATCAGCTGCAGTAAATGTGACCTTGTCTGTGACTAAGTGACAAACCCAGTACTTGGTCAGAGTCTTATCTTTAACTACTAGTGTAATAAGCCTGCAGGGGTTTTATAACTGGGGTCCAAAAACAAATAGTGTACAAAACTAATCCATATTTCACTCACTGAGAGTTTATCACAACTAGTTAAATATTAAGTCATCATGAGTAAAAGCTGCTTTGTGGCAGCTGCTGCCTCTGTCACAGGTCACGCTATCTGATTTGTGATAAAGGTCTCTGTTCAACAGGTTCATGTCCTGTCAGTCTGAGCTCTGGAAATCCAATTACGTTATTTACTTGATCCACCTTTAGTGTACCTTGCAAGCCTGCCCACACTAAATCCAGCTCCTCCTCTTCTCCAGATGTGTCCTGGGCTCCTGTAACCGGTACAGTTGCAGGTGAAGTGAAGCTTTCAATTCTGTACAAGAGCGACAAGCTTTTCATTATGGTGATGCACATCAGAGGCTTGGTGAGTGTCTGGCATTACTCATCATATGCATATGCTCATAATGCACATAAAAAAGTTGAGTTGGTGCTCACCAATGTGTGGACCTTTCTTCAGCAACCCTTGCAGGACGGAACAGATCCTGATCCATACGTCAAATTGTACCTCCTCCCAGACCCTCAGAAAACTAGCAAGAGGAAGACCAAGGCAGCCCGGCGAACATGCAACCCCACTTACAATGAGATGGTGAGAAAAGTCGGGCTCTGAAAGTAAAGATCTTTCAAAATCTGTCGTTTTCTCCATAGGGGAAATTATTATTATTTTTTTTGTCATTCACAATGCTTCATGGGATTGTAGTTTTATCCCTTATTAGAGCAGTTTTTTTTTCTTTTGCTTCAAATGAAAGTTGGTTGGTTTGGTGAATGGCTTTTAAAAAAACTCTTTAAACAAAGACTTTCAGCAAAGAACCATTCACCTGCGGGTACTGAGTGAGGGTGCATTCTGGGAGAATACCCTGCTGGGTGAAACCATTATTCAACTGAAAGACCTCACCCCGGGCCATCGCTGGGTTGGCTGGCACCAGCTTGGCACTAGAGGCTCTGACATAAACCGCTAACACTTGTGTGGATGCCCACTGGAAGTGAAGCATTTCACATGAGTCCTTCAGTGTGTTTGTGTCTGTCTTTGCTTATGGGTCGGGAGTTGGAAATGCCCAGCTGCTCAGAAGGCTGTTTCCCCCAGTGGGGGTTTGTGTTTGTTGATTCTCCTACCCAGGAGACGTGTAGAGTCAGTGATGGAGTGTCATCACTTGATACTGTTCTAGTGGGGTACTGTGCACCATGTGGACCAGACCTTGGATTTATGAAAGCGGTTCTTGGTGACACTATGGGACAAAAACCATTTGGTGACACAAGGATTGGCAGAAAGAATATTTAAAGATGAAATGACTTCCATACGCCATATTTTTGGGGGGATTTCTGGAAAATTGCAGTCCATGAAACTTTTAAGCCCCATTTTATCTTCTTGAGAATGCTCATGGAAATGTAAGTTATTTTCTTTTTAAGATGTTTCTCTATTGCGGCTCAATTTTGAGCCATGTTGTGTCTTGTGACATTAGTTTTGTCTCTTTGTATCAGATTTTGCAGACATTTACCTAGGAATTATAGTGAGGACCGCTTTTGTACTGTAAAGTTGGGTAATTTCACATTGCCTGTGGCATTTACCTGATCATGAAAAAGGAATGAACACTTGATAGTCTTTGGCTTGAAATTGTGGAATTAACTTGCTCCATATAACCACTGCAGGAAGTGGCACAAACAGTACAGAGTGAATGTAGATTTTTGATCATGTAAAGTAGGTGGGTTCATAAAAAAAAAAGGAATTGCATGTACAGTATATTGAACAAAGGAGACAAACCAGGAATATGAATTTCTTTGCATAAACCTCTACGATTTGTTTCTTTCCAAAATGATGGGGCACAACTTTATATGCAGAATAGGCTTTTGAAGGGACTTGACTTCAGGGTCAATAATTTTGCCTTGTTGATATAAGCATAACCTACACAAGGAAATTTCTGTTTGGAAATAGCTGTTTTGCATGCCGTGATATTTGCTACTGGATGAATATTGCATTTTTGCATTTGTTTGTCAAGTACATTGACCTCACATTTTTCCAAGTTTTATTGGTAAATTTTTGTGTGTGTGTCAAAGGGGGAGTGAAATGAAAGCTTTAGACTGTAGTTAGGTCAATTTCCATTCCACATTTGTATGTAAAACTGCATGTTAATTAAATGCTAAATATACCACAGGAGGTTTTTTTTTCTTCCCAACTTATGCTTAAAGATATTGCATTTGGATTTGCTTTACTTTGCACTCAGTTTAATTTTGAGAACAACCTTATAGCTCAGAAAAGTTTAGAAGGGAAATTAAGTAATTGGAAATTTCATTAAAGGGGTCATCGGATGCAAAATTCACTTTTCAAGTTGTTTGAACATAAATGTATGTTGGAAGTGTGTGTACACATCCATCCTATAATTATAAAAATCCATCCAGTGTTTTTTTTTTTTTATCACTATTTTAAAATCCCCTTTCTCAAACCAGGCTGTTCTGAGATTCCTGTCAGAATGACTTAGTTCTGTACAGGCCCCTCCCACGATAGTTGATTATGCGCCACTCCCGATCAGCCTAAATGCATCTATGTTCGCTGGAATCATTCGTGATCCAGCCTCATCTGCAGAAGAAGTGAGTATAAGGTTTTTTTTTTATGAATCTTTGCAAATCACCTTTCCTAATAATGCGCTAATTAGCAAGTTTCACGATGAATGCGGCTAAAGTAAACAGTCTTTCTGAGAGCAGCTCGGAAGAGAGGGGCGGGGCCAGCAGAGCTCATTAACATTTAAAGCAACATGGACTATAATGGCTTGATAAAAACAGAGCTGATTTTGACAGGTTTAAAAAGGTGTTTTTTACACTAACATTGAGAAATTTTAACCAAAGTATGTTATAGACTTTTAATTAAGACCCTAAAGAATCATATCAACTTGTGCAAAATGAGCATCCGATGACCCCTTTAAATGATATTTGATCTTATTTGCATAAAATTGTCTAATTTAACCAAGTGGCATTGATGTTTGTGTGTTACAAAAATAACCTACAAGCCAAAAGTGCAACCCTGTATGTCGAGGTGCTCTAACAATCCAGTAGCCTTAAGCAAACTTAGGTATGATCATCCAGGTCAAAGCAGTCCCTGTTCTGTAGCTTTTTCTAATCAAACAAACCAGCTCCATTTCAGATATGAAATACATTTTCTAAAGCATTGAACTTTCTTTCTTTCAAATGACAAATGGTTGTGTATGGGTTTTTTTCCCCTCCAAAGGGCACTATTGTGTGATGTTTAACCTAATGGGAAATGATTGTATGATTGCATGCCAACCCATAATGCAAAACTGAGTGTTTTAGAAAAAAAAATGTTTTGTGTATGCAGAAGAGTTTGGATTTAAAGGTATAGTACTTTTATACCATCTGTGACCCTTATTTTAATAAATAAAGAGGATGTGAGTAAAATCAATAGGGTTGGCATACTGTAAATGCTGAGAATATAATTTTGATGTGACTTATGGATTATAAATGGGCTTTATCCATTTTATTCATTTCTAGACCGAAGGTTTAATGCATTTCTTCTGATTTCAAACCATGTTTTTAAACTTTATTTGCACTTAATAAATGCACAGGGAAACTGACTTGATGATGTGAGTTTTTTTTTACCTTGGCTACCAGTTTTCCTTTATTGGATCACATAAACCTCTACAAAGATGGTGCAATGATCGGTGCCAAATGATGAAACTTGTGCAAAACACTAGTCCTGTATAGATGTACATTCACACTGCTTCCATTTTTTTAGATGTATTTATTTGTAAATCTCAGTTGTTCATGACTGACCACAACAATCTGCTTTACTGAGACACCATTGACTTTATCCCATATACTGTTTTGGCGGTCGGTCATCACACTGAAGTAAGAATTACATTAGACTGGGGTTGATCATAAAAGCTTTAGTTGGCTGTCTGAACAGTCCATGTTCTTCCACATTACTCATTGTTCTGATACTCCTCTAGAGAATTATGATGACATAAATGTCTCATTCATCCATGTTAATGTATCAAATTAAAACATTCCACTGAGAGCAAGTTTAATTAGGACAACCCGGGAATAAAATTCAGCTCTTTTTTCACGTAAAATTGATAGGAAAACTAGAGTAAATAGAGTACAGATCTATTAATTAGATCAGAGTCAGGCATTTGTTTTGTTTTTCTTTCGCTCCATGGCTCCTCAGAGAAGGGTTTCTAATGGAAGCTTTATTTCCACCATGAAATTCAAATTACATAAATTTGCAATTCTGAAAAAGAAATCTACATATTGTATCTCGCAAATTGCAATTAGAAATGTGAGAAAAGAAAGTCCAGATTGTGGGATATAAACTCAGAATTGTGAAAAAAGGCAGAATTTTGAGATAAACTGTTGCAGTTATATGCTTCTTTCTCTTACCAGAGAGCAGGAAGCAAAGACAACTCTTGCTCTTGTAATATTGCTTTAATAAAGACTGGCTTATGTGTCCGGGTATTGATATTTAGTGAAAACCACAACTGAAATGGAGGGGGAAAAATGCTTTTTCAAATAGAATGCACAGTCAATTCCTCATGAAGCATTAAGACTGTGCCTGAGGAATTCTGCACAGACAGTTTCTCCAAATAAGGCTTTGCACCAAGGCACAAATGGATCTGCCAAATACTTGCTGAAAGTCTTGCTGGACTTAGCAAAGATTAGTCAAAACGAATAGAAGAAAGCTCAAACAGAGCGTTACATTAAAGATTTAGAAAATCCTGAGGGATTTATGTATGTATTGCCTGGACATTGCGTGACAAGCACAAAACATCTTGTATAACACATGCATCAAAGTACCACGTGAGATCGGAATTTTACCACGGTCCCTTACAGAGCGCGAGCGCTACTGAAATTTAGAGACGCTCCCTTACAGCTTTTCTGATGAAATCTCTCCGTCTCCGTCCGCTTTAGCTCCGCGGCTAGCGAGGGAAACGGCGACGTCAACGAGTCTGGATACCAAGTATTTCTATTTAAAACGAATTAAAAGTGAAACCGCTTTTTTCCCTAAATCTAAGGAGACAGATTTGAATCGATTTTGATGATACAGCCGTTTTTTCTCCAACTTACAGTATTTTCTTCCGAAAAACGCGGCAGCTGGGCTCGATTGAGGTGACTAACGTTAGACTAACAGTTGAAGAACCGACGCTCGCTTCCCTTCAGACGTCAAAATGGCCTTTTTTTCAAGCTTTAATTTGGAGTATACCAGCCTATCTCACTCTTACACCGCCTCAAAATGCCTTTCCTTTCCTTCTGCTGTTTCTACAATCCCTTCAAACAGAAATAAGTGGTGTTGTTTTCCTCAGGACAGCACAGTTGGCGTTAACACTGCGGTCAATATGGACGCTGAAGCTATTTGCGCGAGCCGGGTCCGACTCAACGCAGCCTAAACGACATGGACAATTTCATTTTCCCCGGAGAATATTTATCTGTACTCATGGATGGTATGAAGGGCTGAAAGGAATGAGAAACGGAGCGTTTTACGTTTTTTGTAGCTAACATTTAGCCATACATTAAGCTTGGTAACGTTACTAGCTGCGTTAGCCAGCTAAGCCTTATAAGGCCATGTTTAGGTTGTAATAAAAACTGTTCTGTATATTAGTGACATTCAGAGATTTAAATCTAACATTCTAAACTCGAGCACTTTTATGCAAATGAAGTCTAAACAGTGTTTAACGTGCAGCCGCTTATAAAGGAAGTAACTAGTTAATAGCTTATTCTGTTTTTTTTGTTCAGTTTATGTAACGTTAGTTCAACACATTTCATATTTTTTCAGAAGTATGAGCACACATGGACACTTTTCTCAAGGGGACACGCAGTCCCGCGCTGACAGCTCGTGGATAAACGTGTTCTCTGTAGTTTCCAGGCCTGCGTGGTCTCTCCTGCAGAGGTATTTCCCCGCAAGAACGCAAACAGCATTTGAAATGAAGTCAAATCTAGATATTGGGAACTCTCTGACCCCTCTGAATGTTGCATATCTCCAGTGCCAGCATGAAAACCCGTCGGGCGCGTCCTCCAGAGACCCGGGGACTCCTTCCTGGTTCACGCACGATTCGTTGAGTGAGCTAGGAATTCAGAGCGCTTCCCAGAAAGATTTCAGTCTTCAAAAGCAAGCGTCGACTGGATACCTCGGAACGGCGAGAAACTTAATCAGCCAGGTGTTGCAGAACGCGCTGGAAAAAAGGCGCGCGGGCGGTGAGCGCGCCAAACCGGAAAGCGGATGCGATTTGTGCCCGGATACGCTGTCCGTGCGAAGCACTAACAGCTGGTGGTGGGGTGGATTTTGGGATGCCGACGACAGACCTCCAAACTGGCTGCTAAACGTAGCACAGAGCAGAAAAGAGACTGATACGAGCTGGCAGCATTGTGGAGAACATCACAGTATCGGCTATTGTCAAAGCCGCTCGCGGGCGGCCGTTGCCGTGACGACCGAATTGTGTGTCTGTAGCGATGATGTGCGATCAATGCACAACGAAAGCGCTGGACCCTTGTGCTCCAAAGAGCTGACCCACACTGCAAGCCTGTCCAAACCAGAATCCCTCCCAAACTCCTACAAGCTTCCACTAGATGTTGAGCAGCAACTGCTAGTTTGTAGTAGAGCCTACAATGAGGTGGCAGTTCTGACTCCAGATCAAGATAATGGCTACTCCAGCTTGGAGGAAGAACACTCAAATAGTAAGCTTCACATGAATCTGCTTTCCAAGGAACAGGAGGTGTCAGAAACAGCCAGCCCTGTTGCCTCCGAGGAGGGCTCATCTCATACTAACACTGGAGGGAGCGAGTTTCATAGTGAACCTGTCAATTGTGAGGAAGAAATTAAGGAAAGAGAGGAAGAGTACTCTGAAAAGAAAGCAGAAACTGTTCCAGCTGCTGAAAATGTGCCCTTTTTGGCCGCTTCTCAATGTCAAAACAAGGTCATCGCCTACATCATGGGCAGCCCTTGCAGTGGCGGATCCGAGTCAGAGGATGATGGCGATTGGGACAGTAATGACGATGATGGCTTTGACAGTGAAGGCTCATCCCACTTCTCAGATTCTGAGGACCTAGATGGCAGCGATGATGAATCCGAGGAAGATTCGGATGGAGAGGAGGCCGACTCTGAGACCGAGAGGCTGTGGAATTCTCTGTGCCAAAACGGGGATCCTTATAACCCGAGGAACTTCACAGCTCCCATAAGGACTGCCGCCAAGCCAAGCCCTGTGACTACAGACTCTTTGGTCTCAGAGTCTCCGCCAGCGCATATGTCCTCCCTGCTTTCGCCTCCTCCATCGTCGCCCTCACTCTCAGAGAATGAGTCCAGTGAAGATGCCTGTGAGATGGATGAGGAGGAGAATCGGAGATTGTGGAATTCTTTTAGCTGCTCAGCAGATCCCTACAGCCCCCTCAACTTCCAGGCTCCCATACAGACTCGAAAACCCCCCAAAGGGTGCCGGAAAGAGAAAGCGCCTGGAACGCCACGCTACAAGAGAGAGGAGGCTGAGGAGAGGCTGGACAGTGGATTCTCAGAGATTTCCCCTGTGCCATGCTCAAGCAGTGTCACGGCCATTCAGCTGAAGAAGGTTTGTATAAAATTGACCTTAATTAATGCATTATCACATTCCAGTCTAAAACTACTTATATAATTATCTTTCTGGACGTTCTGTTTGCTTACATGTGACTTGTGTTTAAGAACACCTTATTATGTCTGGAATGGCAGAAGGAATCAGATGGAGACTGCTTTGATTCATGCAGTTGTTTTTAGAAATCTAGTTTTGTTGCAGTTTTGTCCACTTTAAGTTCACCAAAATGTTTAAAATCGTTGCACACGCTTAAGTCAAGTCATGGTTAAGTTCATTCTTAAGGGACCGGGCAAGCAATTTCCTTAGGAAAGTCATTTTTAAACCGCCAACATGCTCTTTTTAATATCTAACATAGTTGTTTTAGATAAGATAAGACTTTATTGACCCCTTGAAGGAAATTGAGGTGTTTGCAGCAGCGGCACAAGGGATTGAAATAATAGTAGCTATAAGAAAGTGGTAACACTTTTCAAAATAAGATTCAATTAGGTAACATGAACTAAAATATTAAAAGCACTTTTACAGCATTTATTAATCTAGGTTAATGTTGTTTTCTGCATAAACTGTTCACAATTTTGAGGTCAGTAAGACTTTTATTTAAGAAATTAATGGTTCTATTCAACAAGGTTGCATTCAATTGATAAAGTGTTAGTAAAGACATTTATAATGTTACCAAAGATATCCATGTCAAAAAAATGATGTTCTTTTGAACTTTCTACCCACCAAAGAGTCCTGAAAAAAACTTCTCATGATGTCCACAAAATATGAAGCAACTGTTTTCAACATTGGAGAAAAAAAAAAGTTTCTTGAGCACTAAATCAGCATATTAATTTAGAATGATTTCTGAAGGATCATGTGACACTGAAGACGAGTAATGGCTGCTGAAAATCAGCTTTGACATCAGGAATAAATTAGCTTAGAAAATATATTAAAATAGAAAAGTTATTTTAAAGTGCAATAATATTTCACTATTCCAAAGATATCCATGTCAAAAAAATTATGTTCTTTTGAACTTTCTACCCACCAAAGAGTCCTGAAAAAAACTTCTCATGATTTCCACAAAATATGAAGCAACTGTTTTCAACATTGGAGAAAAAAAAAAGTTTCTTGAGCACTAAATCAGCATATTAATTTAGAATGATTTCTGAAGGATCATGTGACACTGAAGACGAGTAATGGCTGCTGAAAATCAGCTTTGACATCAGGAATAAATTAGCTTAGAAAATATATTAAAATAGAAAAGTTATTTTAAAGTGCAATAATATTTCACTATTACTGTTTTTACTTTATTTTTGATCAAATAAATGCTGCCTCGGTGAACATAAGACATCTTTAAAAAAAAAAAGAACACGTTCGCAAACGTTTGAATGATACTTTACATAATTCATTTTTAACATTTCTAGTTAGTCAATATGAATTAGGCTAACAGTGAAGAATAATATATTAATACATTAACATTAATCTAGATTAATACATTTTGTAGAAATTGTTACCCGTTATTATTTCTTGACGCCTGTTGCATTAACTAATATTTATGAATTACACCTAATTATAGTGTTGCCAAGAAAGGAAACTGAACAATAGTAAAATAAGAATAGATTAAGAGAATATACAAAATAGTTTGTGCCTTTCATATATTTGGAATAATGGTTAATGGCCTTAGGTCTTCATCAGTCCAGCAATAGTGTATTTATATGGATGATAATCTTTTATTCTATGCGATGACTGGTAGCAACAGTTAATCTTCTTTCTCGCTGCCGTTCTGCCTTATTTCCATTCCTTCACAATATGGCAGTATAGGCCAGCTTGAGAAAATGATGTAAAGCCATGCAATATCATTTTCTACTTTTTTTTCTTCCTCCCCTGCATGTGATGATCTGATGCAATGGTTCCATTTGGCTGTCTCCAGGGAGACTGAGTTCATGCTCTGCCCATTACTCATTATCATTTTATAGTGTTTCATGACTCTGGCATCACACTAGTCAGAGTCATTAGATTTGGTCTGGGGTGATGGCACTCCCAACCACTCAGATCAGAGATCAGATCCACTTAGAGCAATCATATACTCAATCACACATTATATATCAACAATTTAGGGTGAATCACATGTTACTTAGCAACAGTGAAAGGGTGAGTCTTGAAAAGGGAGGAGAAATAGGAGCACTGAGTGTTAATTTCACTGTGAATCTATTGCAAAGCAAAGATGAGATTGGCTGCCATGTTAATTTGTACAGTTTATATTCTGAAGTTGACAGGGCCTTTTTGATTTAAATATAATTATTCCTTTAGTTTATTAGTTACTGTCACTCATTTGATTGCTTTTAAGAATATATAGAATGTTCATTGGTCGCTAGGTTTTAATAACGCAGAATGCATAGCCCATATAATATGTATATGTATAATATGTAATAACTTGAACAGTAGATGAAACTTAATTAAAACATTCCTTTCACAGGTGACATTTGTAGAGGAGGTCGAGGAGTTCTATGCCAGCAGCGATGAGGACCGTCATGGACCCTGGGAGGAAATCGCCAGGGACCGCTGTCGTTTTCAGCGCCGTGTTCAGGAAGTTGAAGAGACTATCAGCTACTGCCTTTCTCCAACTTTCCGTCTGGACATTTTTCAAAGACTACACAGTACTAACTAATTAAAAGCCTTGTTTGTTGTTTGACTGTAAGTGTAAACAATGAATAAGAAATAATATATATCAATAGTTTAATTCAGGGCATCAGGAGGCCCTTACATTTTCAAAGGGCTCACACAAGTCACAAATCCAAGGAACTCCATGGTTCCTGCCAGGGAAGGTCACCTCACTTGAGTCTGCTGAAATGTTTTGTGCTGAGTGTCGTGTGGATTCTAGAAATATGCATTTTGTTTTGTTTTTTCTTTGCCACAAGTCTCACTGTCCTTTCTAGTCCTTAATACGATTGTTTCATTTTAAGGAGAAAAACAAAGAGGAACTACATGTCATGTCTGTTTAATCGCAGGATTCCAACTCAAACAACTAAAAGTTTCAAAATAACTATTTTGTTTTCTTCTGAGTTTTTCTTCATGCTTATTGGAAGGTCGGTTTAACGATTTATTCGATTTGGTTTAGTGATGCACGATTAGTACACAAAAGTGCGTTAACTTGACCCCATGAAGCGACACTAAATTGATGTTCATCTTTCCCTTGGAATTGTATTAGTGCAAAAGTATTCTGGAGGGGAAATGAAGTGTTAGCTTTACAGTCCCTCACAGGTCGTCTTACAAACCCATTGTGTTGTAACCTCAAAGCCAAAGATAACATACTTTCACTCTGCAAAGGATCATTAAGCCAGGCCTCAGTATTTGATGCCACAGGGGCGTACCGGGTGAACGATTCCCCAGAGTAATCGCATTCATTACCCACATTAAACCTAGTGGTATTTTGCCGGAGCTGAGCAATGCTTTTGTCGGTGTCTGTTCCTGTGTTCGAGTGAAGATAAATGGGCGTGGGCCTTAGTGCAATGTATTTGCATGATCTTAAATGGAAAGATTCTTTTCTCTATCACCATATGTGGAAATCACTGTCTTGTAGTGGGGTTTTTCTCTGTGCTTTGAACTGTGGCAGCTGTGACAGATAGTAAAATCTTGACTATAAAGGTGAAATGCAGGGACAAAATGCATGTTTTTGATTTGAACTATAATATGCTTGATGTTGAAGCATAAAGGTAATTTGTTAACCAGTAAAATTAACAAAAGCATTTTATTTTTGTAATACATTTGACCAGTTAAGCATCTGTAATGGGATTTGTGATGAAAAAGACTAGTCCTAATTCAAATTCAATAAAAATAATGCAGGAAAATTGACTGTTGTGTACTTTAATTTTTGATAGAGTTTATGTTTTTACTTGCTCTAAACTGCATCATTGGCTTTGCATTATTTTCATGTTCTGAGGATTTTTTTCTCTCTACATATTTACAGACACTATCTATCTACGGCATAACCTATTTTCAAAGAGATAACATACAGAAAGCAAGTTGTTATGAGGAATATTTCTCTCATATCCCTTCAGTTAATCTAATTTTTTAAAGAAAACGTTTATAAAACGTAGACCAGTTGAAAATGTTGAGTGAACACTTTTCTAGCCGTCTGCTATACTGTCACTGCTTATATTCAGAAAATCATCCTAATAGTCTTACTAATATTGCAGTATATAGTAATTGTACTGTGCACAGTATAGCTTACTTTGTATAACACTATATCCCACAATGCAATGTGCTTGACATTCTATTCCCTGTGTAATACATGAACTGGAATTAATTTATATTTGACTTGAATAAGCCATTACTAATACCTCATTATTTGATCAGTCTGCCACATGTTAAGACCTTTTATACAAAACTGGATTAAAAATTCAAATTTTGAATTTTGTGCATCCACAATTTTGTGCATTTTGTGCATGTATGCTTTTCTGTTAAAAGCATACATATGTTGTGAAATAATTCTAGTATGGTATGCTAGTGTAGTATGCTAGTATTCCAATCACAGCACTGAGGCCTGGTCAGGTTGTGGATTGTGCTGTACTTGATAATGTTGTCCTGCCACCTGAAGACGCCACAGTTTCATCTTTGACAACTGATTGCGGTTCCTCGGTTGAACAGCATGGTGTGATTTCATCTCAGTCTGTAAGGACTGTCTCAAGATAAGTCATCCATAAGCTCTTTTTTTAACCTGCATAAATGTTCTGCTTTTCCTATGTGTGATATTTCTTGTTCCGTTGCATTTACTATTTTTGGTCTTTCGGTGACCACGTGTTGATAAAGTAAAGGAAATATAGTTATATTTAGTTTTTAGGTTAGTTACATTTAGATTGTTTAGTTACATGTAGGCATGTATTGATTCAATCATGGTGTGTATCCAGTGGAAAAATACTGTAAATGACCGACCAATATGGATAAACCACACTAAAGTATCCTCGGCGTTTTTTATTTTATTTTTTATTATTATTATTGATAAGACGACTTGTAATACATACAGGAACATTTAAAAAAAAAACTGAAAGTGACATAATAATCAAAATATTTGATAGAAGCATCTAAGTTTAAATGTATCTGTTCTATTAATCTATTTAAACGGACCAAGCAGGCTTGTTCAAACAGGAGCTTTTTTCCCAATTCATTTTAAGAACAGCGATCCGTAAAGTTAGTATACATTTTGTACTTGTTTATATTTTATAGTGATATGCATTTTTCCTTGACTGTTTTAGTAACTGTTTTAGTCCTTTAGAGAGAAGGACAGGAAAGTATGCACCTCCCTTGTTTTGAATAAATCAATATCAAGGGAGATGAGAAATATTTTTATTTTCACTTTTGATTTCTTTAACAGTCAGTAGAGGGCGCTGTGTATATTATGTCAGTAGGAAGCGCAGTATACCGTTCGTAACTAGAGGGCGCAGTTTAGAATCTGAAAGATTTGTGCATAGAAAACACCGTGTACAGCTTGTCACTAGAGGGCGCTGCATACCATTTTTGAAGGCCTACAAACCCC
>NW_015549716.1:175697-199292 GCF_001515605.1 Sinocyclocheilus anshuiensis
CAAGCAGTTCTTGCTGTTTTTGATGGTTCATGACACAATAAAATGTTTTCTAAACTCTATTAATCACCATACTTACAGCACTAAATTCCTACTGGAATAAGACAAAAATTAGCCAGGCTCCTTCAGAATCGCAGTTGCTTTAAGTGCTTTAGGCCTGCCTGACTTGAAAGAAGCAACATACAATGTCTAGTAATTGCAGTAATCTTCTGTATTGGCAGAGGCATGTGGACATGTGAACAGCTATCTGATGTGTGTTTGTGGGCGCTACTCTCTCTAGTGTGTCTGCTACAGTTGCGAGTTTGTGGAATGTGAGGTATTAGACTAGATTAAATCCAGCTGTAGATTCAGCAGCTGAAATATGAGCACCATCACCTGCCACTGACTCTTAGCTTACTGTGCTCAAGAAACATTTCTTATATTATGTAAGATGATGCATGGATAGATGTAGAAATATCTTATGCTCACCCATGCTGCATTTATTTGATAAAAAATGCAGTAAAAACTGTAATACTGTGAACTATTATTACCATTTAATATTGTTTCTATTTTAATATACTTTATATATATTTTGATATAAGGCTAAGCTGAATTTTACGGAAGTCCTATTTTTTTCTTTCTTGTTTTCTCGTAATCACAACATAATAAAAGTTGTTTTCTCGTTATCACGACTTAATTTTCTCTAAGTTACACAACAGGTGGCAGTATAGACCGGAATATAACTGATGGGGTGTTGTATAGGCCTACTGTATATCCACTTTTGGGACAGAATAAGGGCCTTCTTCGTGATCGCTATAATTGTGCAGTATTGTTCATCACTGACATTTAAATAATTACTAAATGTTAAAGGCTTGAATCAATATTATTATTTTGTGTATCGTTAAGTTCTTGCTAGATGACTCATCACAGTTTCACCACCGCAAGCGTTCCGTGTCATAAACTGTGACTTAACTGTATTTTATTTTTGCATCTTTGAAGTACATGATTGTTAGTTAATAAGCAGGGATGTTGTGTTTATCTAGGACGCGCTTCAACGACGTATTTGTAATATGCATCTTTTCCTTATTTTTAATCTATTGTTTATCATTAAATGTATATTGATAAGATGTATATTTTCGAACAGCATCCCAAGCTCGTAATGCACAGTCACAGCATATGATATTAATTACACAAACAAAATATTTAGCGTACTGTCTCTGGAAAACATATCAACAGTGATTATTTATGTAGCCTATTGTATACGTTATTACTAAGCGAAGCAAAACTTGCTGAAATATCCACAACATACAACTATAGCAACAGTAGATCAAACAAATCAAACAATTGTGATCACGAGAAAACTAAAAAAATAAAAATATTAATAATCCATGGCCTTTTAGGATTTAGAATTATCAGCAGCCAACACAGTAAAATCTCCAGTGTTGAAATCCTGGTGTTAAGGACTGTTAGAGTAAAGAGTTAAAGTTCTGGTGTTGAATTTTAAGGGATTAACACTAACTAGTGTGAACAGCACCCTCTGACCAGTGTAAATACGGAGGGTTAAACTTCATTAACACTTTTGCTGCGTCCGAAAGCTCTAAAATGCTGCCTTCGTAGGACGCATTCAGGCATCAAGGCACGTCCGAATACAAAGTTAGCATCACTTCCTGTCACATGAGATACCTTCATCTGATCGATTTTTGAATAGATGTATCCTCAGAGATTGGCTGCATCCGAAAACTTAGGCAGCTGACTTGCTGCCGTGTGAGACAACGAAGGCACCTCATGAAACTGATTTCGGACAGACTTCTGAGGCAGCATAACGGTTTAATGATCTACAACAAAATAGAAATTTTTTTTTGATAACTAAACGAATATTTAATTACTATAATGCTGATTTCTTGCTAGAAATAACATCAAAAGTGCAAAAAGTTAGTCGGAAATATACATTTACTCACAACATGACCACCAAACGCAACTTTCAGATGCCATCTTTATTTTTTTTAGCTCAACCGTCACGGAAATGGAATGGAACACACAGGATTGTGGGATATCAAAGGCAGCGAAGGATACATCTATGCTGCCTTCAAAATTCGATCAGAAGGTACCTCTGGAGTCTGGAGACAGGAAGTGAAGCAGAATTTGAATTCTCCTCAGAGATTGGCTGCATCCGAAAATTTAGGCAGCTGACTTGCTGCCGTGTGAGACAACGAAGGCACCTCATGAAACTGATGTCGGACAGGCTTCTGAGGCAGCATAACGGTTTAATGATCTACAACAAAATAGAATTTTTTTTTTGATAACTAAACGAATATTTAATTACTATAATGCTGATTTCTTGCTAGAAATAACATCAAAAGTGCAAAAAGTTAGTCGGAAATATACATTTACTCACAACATGACCACCAAACGCAACTTTCAGACGCCATCTTTATTTTTTTTAGCTCAACCGTCACGGAAATGGAATGGAACACACAGGATTGTGGGATATCAAAGGCAGCGAAGGATACATCTATGCTGCCTTCAAAATTCGATCAGAAGGTACCTCTGGAGTCTGGAGACAGGAAGTGAAGCAGAATTTGAATTCAGACATGCCTTGATGCCTTCCTGCCTTGGAATGCTGCGTCCGAAGGCAGCATTTTAGAGCTTTCGGACGCAGCCATTTTCTTCCCCTTCACTGCCTTTGATATCCCACAATCCTGTGCGTTCCATTCCGTGATGGTTGAACAAAAAAATTAAGATTGTGTCTGAAAGTTGCGTTTGGTGGTCAGTTTGTGTGCGAATGTATATTTCTGACTAACTTTTTGCACTATGATGTTAGTTCTAGGGAGAAATCAGTATTATAGTAATTAAATATTCGTTTAGTTATCACCAAAACTCGTTCTATTTTGTTGTTCTGTACATCATTAAACAGTTTAAACCGTTTCATAAAGCCTGTCCGAAGTCAGTTTAATGAGATGCCTTCATGCAAAAACGCTAACTGCTAAGTCATTGCCTTATAGGGCAGCGAGACAAGTCAGCTGCCTAGGCTTTCGGACGCAGCCTGTGTGTTATTAGTTACATCCGGGACATTTACACTCTGTGCGCGCCTAAAACCAGCTTAAAAATTTCACAGACGCCATTTTCTTTGACTTGGGATGCGGAGCATATGAGGACGGAAAACACAGAAATTAAGTGTTTAATCATGCACAAATTCTGTTTTGTAACATCATATTTTTTGTAACGATATTTATGTGCTGTGTGCGCCTAAACTTTTCTCAAGGACATTTCCTTCCACTCGAGATCCGGAACAGACGAGGAGGTTTCTTTTTAAAAGGGAAATGCCAAAAGTAAGTGTTTTATCTCATTTATAATATGTATTTTATAACATCATATTGATTTATAGCGATATTTATGTGCTGTCACTCCAAAACGTTTTCTCAGAGAGATATCTTCTTTCACTCGCGATGCGGAGCAGACGGGTAAGTTGGTTAAGGAAAACAACGAAAGTAAGTGTTTTACCTAATTTACGATATGTATTTTATAAAATAATATTATTTAATAATAATATTATATGCTGTGTGCGCCAAAAGAGCTTAAATGTTGTCACAGAGGACATTTGAATTGCTAGGCAATGCAGACATGGGAGGTCGCTTTTAACAGTCTTTGCTTTTAACAGGGAAATAACAGAAGTGTTTTGCCTTATTTATAATATGTCATCATATCATATATATATCATATTGTCATCAAACCACTGTAAACTGCTCAATTCTAAAATGGCAATATCAGTCATTGGTGACCAAATTTCATGATTTCATTAAGCATGAATTGTGAGTTTTCATGATGTTGATGTGTTGCTATATTGGATTTGAGTGCTGTTTTCATTGAATAAATTTGAAAATAGCTCTTCAATATACTCAAACTCTCTATACTGAGTGAGTAAAATTGTTCATCATTCAAAGTGATTTTGTGCCCTCACAAGAATTGGAATATAGGGCATGAGTCGCATGAACTACTT
This sequence comes from Sinocyclocheilus anshuiensis, assembly GCF_001515605.1. Lineage (NCBI taxonomy): Eukaryota > Metazoa > Chordata > Actinopteri > Cypriniformes > Cyprinidae > Sinocyclocheilus > Sinocyclocheilus anshuiensis. The sequence continues at coordinate 179,671 of NW_015549716.1, forward strand.
TTGACACTTTATTATTTTTTTTAAACATTAAAGGGGTCATATGGTGCCATTTCATGTTTTCCTTTGTCTTTGGTGTGTTAAAAGCTGTTCATGCATACAGAAGATCCGTAAAGTCACAAAGATTAAAGTCTCAAACCTAAAGAGATATTCTTTATAAAAGTGAACGCTAGGGCTGCACGATTAATCGAAATTAAATCGCAAAGGCGATAAATCGCGATTAGGCAGAAGCTGCGATTGTCATGCGTATCTTTCCAGAACGATTTCTCCGATTTCATAATCGCGCGATTAAATGTAGTAAATGCTGCTCCATCTGAACGCACATGCTGGATATTTACTACTAACCACAGAACCGGCTTTACTGACAAGATACGCATGACAATCACATTCGATTAACCTGGTAAGGTGAGGAAAATGTCCGTCACACGCTTGAGGAATTCAGCCAATCACAACGCACTAGATAGCAACGTCATATGACCCCTTTAAAGTGTGTTTTGTGTTCAGCAAAAGTGAGTCGTATGGGTTTGGAATTACAATTTTAAGTTAACTATTCCTTTAATATTGTTGCAGATGGTTCATGTTGGCTTAAAAGAAAAATCAAAAGGAGTCTGATCTCTTTCTAAAAAATCGTTCTAAAAAATTATCAAATGTAAGTTTTTGGTATGCTTGCACTGTCATTTGTCATGTGATTAATAATAATGAAAAAAGATATCCTTCTCTCATACAATATATTGAAGCCAGTGCAAATTGATGAACAGAGGTGTGACATGATATATACTGTATATATATTTGTACAGTATGTGTGTGTGTGTGTGCACATGTAGCTCAGTTTAGAAAGGGTTAATCCATGGATCTAAGCCAGAAACACGCTTGTCATTGGTGGGCTTCTTGCCTAGGGGTGGGCTGTGAGAGATTACAGTTTCATTTCTCCCTCTTTCTTTAATTAAATGGAAAAAAACAACAGCTGTGATGGCGCTACCCACAGCTCCGTTCCGCACTCCATAAACATAATGGTCCCCCATCCATCTCTCCCTCTCTCTCTCTCTCTCTCTCTCTCTCTCTCTCCCTTCCTTCACTTCATTTTCCAGCCAGCGATGATAGACAGCTCAGATCGGGTCATGTGACACTTAAATACCCAGGGATTTTCAGTGAGCATGCTCTATAGTGTCCCTCCTCCCCTCCTGCCTCCATTTCTCCAGTACGCTTGTCACTCCCTCCTTTATCCATCCTCTCCTGAAAAGGGGATGCTGTTATTGTAGCATCTTTCCGTGACTGCCTGCACCAGTTAGTCTTGTTGCTGTTGTCAGTAGCGTTGCGTATAAAAGGACAATTATTGATTTTTTTTTTCTTTGCTTACAACTGATTCATTGTTTTGTATTTTTTATATTATTTTTTTTATTATTATTATATTTATATTTTATTTTGTGGACATATCAAGAATATCCAAACAAGCTTATAGCAGTGTCCTGGTAAGTGATGATATTTGTGTATGTGGGATTTTATTAATGTTTTTTAATTTTATTTTAATCCCATTTAAAAAATGTGTCAATTTTATGACTGTTTTGGCATATCGTTTGTTTGACTTTTTTTTTGAGTATGTTCACACACTTATGATTAATTGATATGAGAAGCTTTTAAGTGAATATTTTATAGCCGTGAACAAAAAACGTGGACGGAACACCCTGTCCAACATGCTGAACGTTTTGATCTGGTTGGTCCTCATCGGGCACATGCATCATTTTTGGGGTGTTGTCCATGATTACAGATGATGAGGTCCCACCAGATGGGCTTCAAGCCTGTTTGTCCCCCTCAGCGTGCCGCCACCTGTCTGTCTTTCGTTCTCTTTTGCCTCTGTACATCTCTTTCTGCCACTCTTGTCAATGCGGGGTTTGTTCCAATCAAGTGCCGTCCAGCATGCAGAGTATCCCAGCAAATCTGAGAGAGAACGAGCTTTGCCAAGCCAGAGCTATTTGGATGAACCGCATTTAGATTGAGAGGATAAACTCAATTGACTTCAACAGGCATCCTGTTTAGTGCCCCGCTTGTGTAATGGATTTCTCCCAGTGGGGGTGTGCTTTCTTGATTCGAGATAAACGTTGCTCATCTCTAAAGGAATGATTTTCAAATGAAGCACTAATCGAATATAAAGTTGTGTTTGGTACTTAAAACCATTTGAATCCAAATTGGAAGGGGTTTATTTTTTTTAGATTAAATGGCATTTAAATGGATTTGTGATGTGCTTTCATGAGGGAGAGTGTGTGTATATTTGTGCGGAAAAGAGATGAATGTGGTGCTTTGGCCCTAAAAAAGACGCATCTGTTCTGGAAGCACACTAGCTCTCTGTCCCATTGTATCTGTTTGTGTTGCCACTCTCTCTCTGTTCTGTTTATCTGCCGTGTGATTGGTTTGTGCAAAGGAAATGCACTTTTGTCTCTGTTTCTCATTGGTTGGAGCATGTAGGATCTATGCTGATGGTTGGTAACGCTGGTTGTGGTTTGTGTGAAGCCTGCGCTGTCAAAAAAGGACATGTGCCTGTGTGCGTGCATGTGCATCTCAGTCTCTTGTATGCATCAACTTTGCTCTCTGATGCAGTGCTGATACTATGAGCGCCCAGAGCGAATACTGAGTAGTTATGGAATGCGGTACTTCTAGATCAGGCTGCTGGAGAACCCAATACAGCACATTCTGAGGCATCATGAAGGGATGGTTGTCTCAAAAATTAAGATTTGGTCATCATTTACTCTGTCGAACCTGCATGACTTTTTTTGTTCTGTGGAAAACAAAACAAACAAACAAAAAAAGGTATTTTGAATATGCTGGTTGCTCTTTTTCATTTAGCTAAAGTGCAGAACTCGGGCTGTCAAGTTGCTGTATTATTCTATAAAAGCAGTCCATATGACTCATAATAAGTATTCCAAGTATATTCCAAAAGCCATATGAAAGCTTGGAAACAAGACCGAAAGTCAGTATTCATTGAAATCCTTGGGCATCCATTCCAGTGCATGGTTTATGATTTTTCAGTTTACATGACTTATCAGCATATCACAATTAGCGATGTTGATATAAGTCCTTCAAGTTGAAAATGACAGTGAAAAAAATGGATAAATTATGCCAAAACACAAGCAAGCAAGTAGAGCTGGGCGATATGGCCAAAAAATTATCACGATAAAATTTTCATATCAGTCGATATCGATAATTATCACGATAAATGTCAAATCTTTATTTCTTTCAAATTTAAAGCCATATTTTTGCTCCTAAGTGAAAGTTGTAGAAACCAGACCGTTAATTGTGGTTTTAAACGAATCTTTATTGTCAGAACATGACAGACACGTTTTTGAATTCTTTACACTTTTCCAGTCATTTTTCTTTAATAAAATAAATATCTTAATAGAAAAATTCTTAGTTTTCAAACATTGCCTAAAAAAGGACACATCAAAAGGAGAGCTTTAAGTTATCTTTACCTGTAGAAGCTGCTTAAGGCAACACAGACTTGTTGTTGCTGTTGCTGCCATAAAAAAGAGGTTGTTACAATTTTTACATATGTTACTATTTTTGTTAATGAACATAAATTTACATCTGCATTCTAACTCAAGCTACTAGCCTACTACTGTCAACTGTCATATTATTGTCATATTATTAATATTGCAGCCTGCACTTTAAACTGTGCCAAAGATACAGTATGTGCCATCAAAGTCAGGCAACACAAACCTGTTAAATATATTTAAAGCAATATCACCCGTTATCACATAAAGAAAACGTAGTTTTTAAATTAAATCTAAAAAAAAAAGCCAAAATATTTAATGTATTATTTAATTATTATACCATTAATTAACTTAATTTGTAGTTAACTAGTTAAGTATTTAAATAATTAACCCTACTAAGCTGTTGGTGTCTGGGCTTATTTATTTATTTATTTTTAAATGACATGGGACTTTGTGACTTCCTGCACTTGCTATACTTCATAGTAATTTTTATAATAAATCCAAAAGCAAGAGTGAAAAAACCTAGGGAGTTGAAATGGCAACTGAGCTAATGGGTGATCCTCTGCTGCCATCTACTGGATATAATGGTAATTTCATGTCATTTTCATCTTAAGTCTTTGTTTTCCACCAGGAGACACTTTTTTCCCCCTGTCTTCTTCATGAATGAAAGTGAACATTTAAAGGGAATTTTGGCAGAGTTAAATAATAATAATAATAAAGGCTTTAAATTATTATAAGTGTTTAAAAGATGTAGGGTTTTATTTTTATGTGGGGGGGAGGGTATGTTGCTAAAAATGCTTTGTTGAATTAAAGTTTATGACCTATTAAAAATTGAAGAATGTGTCAAACTTCGTGAATAAGTTTTAGGGCCTCAGATTCCATCATATCTATACTCACTGACTAAACTGTATGCTAGATGGATCTTACAGCAGAGAATGTCTTTAGCTGTTGGCTCTATTGTTCTGCCATTTACATTTTTATCACTGTGACAAATCAAAGTCTTTGCATTATAACACTAAACTACCATATACACAGGCAGATTGATCATATTTATTTTTTGAAATCATCTAGCAGTTACTGAAGGCCTGAGTGCATTTATGTTACTTTGGTGTTTACAGAGATGGTGTTATCTTTCAGCACATGCTTTAGTGAATGTAATTAGGCACGGAAAAGTGCACAGCACTTAGCTAGATAGCCTCCATCATTGTCCTACAGAGTGGATTACTGTGAGCCAGACAGTGTAGGAGGAGAGGTGCCGTGCTGGAGAGAGCCTGGCATTAAAGAGTTCATCTGCTCACTCATCACCTTTATTAGGGGGGTTTCCTCGCCCAAAAGGCAACCCATTAAATATACAGTAGGCCCAAAGGGTATTTAAAGACTTAAGCCACACTTAAACATGTATGAATATCATTGGATTGGATAACTGAATATCTCAGTGTTGTTATTGTAAACTAAAACTATTACAAACAAAGCTGAAATAAAATAAAAAATAAAAAAATAGCTGAAAAAAATATGTTTTAAATAGTTAAACAAATAAACTATTTAGAAAAAAATAGAAAAGTTGCATCAGCAAATAATTAAAATAATTTAAGTTGAAGTACTAAAATTACTAAAACTGAAACTGAAATAAAAAGAAACACAAAAACTATTAAAAATGACAAAATCACAACAAAATGACTGAAACTTAAATTATTATTAAAATGAAAACTGTGAAAAATATGAAAATGAAAGATAATATTAATTCTATTAATTCTTCTAAGCAAAATATTAATCAAAGTACTAATATTAAAATATTAAGCAAAGTATATAAATAATAAATAACGTGGATCCAACTGGAATAAAATAAGCTGAAGCTGAAGTACTAAAACTCAAACTGAAATAAAAATAAATTAAAGATAAATAATAATAAAAACAAATAAAAATGACAAAAGCACATAACACATAGCACATTAAAACTAAAAATATAAAAAAGTTAATAAAATAAAATAAAGAAAACAAATAAAAATATCAATAAATACTATTATAGTATATCAATAATACTACAATAACAGTGATTTAACTGGGATTTATTTTGAAGAATATAATACAAACACACTTTTCAAGCAAAACAAAAATAGGTTTGAAAAAAATAATTTGATACAATATTCAGAAAGTTATATTAATTTAAATTTAATATAAATATCATTTGTATATATAATAAATATTAAATAAAAATGCGATTAATATTTAAGTAGCTTAAAGGTCCAAATAAATGTTTTAGGGACAACCATAGCCATTTGCTAAGATATGAAAGACAATAGAAGCGAGAAAGAGACGGGAAGAGAGGGTGGCATTTGAATAAGTGGGAGAAGTGAGGTGAAAGAGTGAGACATGACAGATGGAGATTTTTCCCTAGGGCTCAATGGTTTTATTTCAATGCACCCAGAACCTGTTTACTCTGGATTCTGACACCAACCCATTTATATGTTTATTCTTGCATAGTAATAGGTACTTATGCATATTTTATTAACACAGTGGACATCTGAGCAGGGTGGCACATAGACGCACAGGGGACCATGTGGCCTGCCAAAAGCTGTGCCAAACCCGCAACAGATCACGCTCAACTGGATCTTAACCTTTTAACTCCTGTCGCTGTCTACTCCACACCAATAGGAAATGACTGGCACTGTCCAAGGGTGTTAATCCCTATTTGGATCATGCGGGGACTGCTTCACCTGCCTTGATGTTTTGGCTAATCAACTGACAAACCTGGACCAATCAGTCAGTTGTTTTGCACATGTGAAGCTGATTGACGGTCACCCTGAGGTCCACAGAAGTATGGTAGTATAGCAAAGATAACCCAAGTGCCCTGATGTTCACCTGCTGTAACAAGCTATTCTGCCGGAATAATTGAACTATTCAGCTGGAATTAAACTATTCAACTAAATGATTCTGAAAAAGCAGATAAATATGCATTTCAGTCTTCAACCAAGAACCTGGCAGATCTTATCATTCCATTCAGGTCTTTACAGCGCAGAAAACATATCTAAAATATCTTCCCATTTCCATATCGTCCACAATATGGGGTGTCAGACCTTTTGTTGTGTTCTGTGAACAACTTAATTCCCTACAGTATAACTGTATGCACTCTGATTATAAAACTGATACAAGTATAAAACTGATGTACAACTGATAACTAAAATAATTTTCTGTAATTAAAATAAAGCTGGAATAAATTAAAGTATAAATGAAAAGAACAAAATAAATACATAAATACCGGTAAATAAATAAATAAATAATAATAAAATAAAACCAAAACTGGAAATGTTGCCTTGGCAATTAACTGAAATAAAATAAGTTTAAATGACTAAATAAATTAAAGCTATTAAGCTTTTAAGAATTAAAAGGAAAACCGAAAATAGAAAAATAAGAGCAAATTCAAAATATCGATACTATAATAGTTAGTTCTGAAAAAAGAAAAAGAACCTTATATTTACGTTATATTGATAATTATTACATATAGTGGTGATATAACAATCATATATGACATAATATGATAGAATGTTATATATATATAATATATATATTACGCTACCATTCAAAAATTTTAGAGTAAACGGTAATGTAAGGAGTAAGTATCTTATGCTCATCAAGGCTGTGTTTATTTAATAAAAAATAAAGTAAAAACAGTAAAATTGTGAAATATTATCACAATTTCAAAAAATTATTTTTTATTTTAATATATTTTAAAATGTGATTTATTCCTGTGATGGCAAAGCTGAATTTTCACCAGCTAGTTCTTCAGTATTCAGTGTCATATGCTCCTACTGTACAGGAATCATTCTAATATGCTGCTTTGGTAATAAAGAAACATTTATTATCAATGTTAAAAACAGTTGTGCTGCTTAATATTTTTGTGGAATTTTTTCAGGATTCTTTGGATCAAAATCAACAGAAACAAAAATCATATATTATATTATATTATATTATATTATATTATATTATATTATATTACAACATCCATATGTTCAAGAATACATTGTATTTATGTGTTGTTGTTTTTTTGTCCTGTCACGCTTGGCTTGCTCTTTAGTTATATGACACTATTTTCTGTAGTGAATTCTGAATGAGTGAGCAATTCCAGAAACAGCATGAGCTTTGCGACAAGCATTAATTGTAATGAAAACAGACGTGCACTGGAGCAGATGACACTTTTGTTTATCAAATGTTGTCATGTATTTCTGACATCACAAAGACTTTTATAAGGCTCTGCAATGAAATGATGAAAGTTCATTGTGTTATTTTTCAGCACCCACACAGCACAGACCCGTGAATAATACGATTTTGACAGCAATATAAGTGACAGCCACATCTATTCCTTCCTGTAGCTTCTATTGCTACATAGTAACATGAATATTTTTTTTACATAAAATCCCATAATGTTTAGTTAAACCTCTACAGTTCAGCTTTAATGTGATAAACTTAAACCCACAGGTATTAAATTTACAGCTTTACAAGGGATGAGTCATATGAGCAAAGGAGATGGAAATACTCAGATAATTGGGCCTAATGGTACAGTATAAATCAACGCTAATGTAATGCTAATCTCTATAGGATCCCAGGTCCTTTTCTGGCACTCAGCAAGCGATCTATTGGATGCGAGTCCAAGCTCTGCAGACAGTATTATCAGTCACAGAGGATATAGACCCATTAGGATTTGAATGGCATTACAGATCCTCTTTCCTCTGTAGATTGGTTGAGCATTGTGGGACTAAACCAGACTCCAAGACACACTCTGTCTTCTCCCTTAGGACTAATTAAAACGCTTTTTAGTCATGATTCCTTGCTAGGTGATGACACACCATAGTATGCAGTATGCACCCAACATGCACTGGCAATTGTGCGACATGTCTACTTTTCTAATGTGTTTGAACACTTGTGAGAGTGTGTTTACATAATTAGCTGAAAGTCTGTTATCCGGTTTGAAGTCTCTTGAGTTATGATGGAAGTATTCAACTCGACTTTACTGAGATGTCGCATCTCACTCTGTCAGCTCATGATTGCTGAGTCTCTGCATTGATGGCCTGCAGTAACGCTGTTTACACGCTTCTGGAACATCATATTCTTTCTCTGCTGAAGTGCAGTGACCCCAAAACATTAATGCAGACTTAATTGGACAGGCTGACATTTGCAAGTACAGCAATGTTTTTGGAGGGTCAGTAACTAAAAAATCAGGTCACCTTTGAAGAATCTCAACAACCTCTGTAGCCTTTTCTCCCCTGCAGAAATGTGTTCAAAGTTGAAAAGATCAAAGAACAGACAGTTCTTAAGAGGTTATACTGTACATGGAGAAAACTCTCTTAATAATGAACAGCATTATGTGCGTGTGTGTGTGTGTGTGTGTGTGTGTGTGTGTGTGTATAAGCAGCAAAAACATTGATAATAATAAGAAATGTTTCTTGAACACCAAAGCAGCAAATTAGAATTATTTCTGGAGTAATGGCAGCTGAAACTTTTGATCAAATAAATACCTATGAGTAGACTTAAAAATTTGTTTTTAAGCTGTGTATATATAAAGTGCCAAAAGGCACCAACGGTTTAATGGAACATTTATTCCATGTTGCAAATGCAACTGAAGTGTCAAAACAAGGCTATAAATAAAAGGAAAACATTTTTTTTGCATGGTAAAGGCATATATTAATTATACATAATCACAGGCTTTGTTAATTTGTTTAATGTGTAATGAGAGCCTAATTTTGGTGTTGTGGTCTTCAGGTTAGCCCAAAGGCCCACATTTGTAATTAGTGTTGAATGGTAGGAGGAGCGTGCTGACCTGTTTTGTATTTTCATGCTTCTCAGATGTACAGCATCTTGTAATTCTCTCCGCTTACTGCATTGTAAATTGGTGGTCTGGTCCACTTCAGGCTCCATCAGTCCTTGCCATATGTTGTAGGAAGCTTGCTTCATCCCTCCACCACCTTCTGTTGCTTGAGTCTGTTGGGTAATTTCAAGTGTGAGATCAAGAATATCCCAAAACTGCCAGTCCAGGCCTGGTCTGCCTAGAACTCGTGATGTCTGTACTGACCCGACAGACCATTTTAAAACCAAATTATATCTGAGATTATTGTTTAATCAACTGTACTGAGTTCTTAGTGAGCATAAACGCACTTAAAATTATCTTTCATTACTTTTGTCAGGTCATGTTTGAGTGACCCGTTTTTTTGGGGCACTGTATTATTTCCTGCTGCCATTAAAGTGAATGTAGTGAGAGTTTAATCTCATTGTTTAATCCTTCCTTGGAACATTTCCTCTGAATTGTTTCGGCAAAGCCTTGGCAGAAAGCTAAAGGAGGCCAAAATTTAGACATAGTATCTATGAATGCATTGCTGACAGGTACCTTTTTAAGTGCTTCTTGAAAACAGATTTGGCCTCAATTAAGATGTACTTAAAAATAAACTGATGCAATTTCTTAGCCCTGTAAGTATCCTCATCATTTCATACAGGAGCAAATGATAAGACGTCTTTGCAATGTCTAATCGAACATATGGTTAAATGGATACAAACAAGAAAAGACTAAATCACGATTCAATATGCAAATTTAATTTGGACCATACAGATGACTGATTGTCTTTTGTCAAATTCTACTTCTGGGCCCCATTTACTGATAAAGCACAAAGCCTCCCCAATCCTTGTCATATCATTTAATCCTAATCCCTGTGATCTACACAGACACAAATCACGCCACGGGAACAAGTCTGAGGGAATTACAGTAGGACGACAAGAAAAGACCTCAAATGGCAGCATTAGCGTCTCTAGTACCCTTCAGAGTTTTGTGAGTGGACTTTCTCTACAGTCTACTGATTGTTATAAAACCTGACCAGCTGGTTGGTGCATGTGCATTGCCTGTCATTTGTTCCACATTTTTCATTGACTCTGTTATTAGACTGTGGTAAGTCAAGATGATTTCCTTTTTCTCTCACCTTTTCTCTCTCAAGCCTGTGTTGTTTTTCTTCACTCATCCAGCCGGCCCACATTTTCATGAAGAGAGGGATTTTTGTTGAATAGATGAGAGTTGAATACATTCTGTGAGTCAGGCTCTGCATAAAAAACAAAAAAAACAAACAAAAAAAAACATTGAGAAATTCGAGCACAGTAGTGCATTGTAGGAAAATGTACCCAGTGAGTTTTTGAATGGTGTTAGCATGTTGCTGCATTAAAGGCACAATATTATAAGAATAGAAAAACATAACTTGCATAATAACTGGGTAAAACAATCCATTTTAAATTACAATTAGCTATTTTTATTGATACTTATTTGTATTAATTGAAACATACAGTTGCTTATAATCTACCTTGTCTGCCATTTTAGATGAATTTTTCAATTTCATTCACAGTAATTCACAAAGAGGTCCACTCAGTTATTATGTTGCACTGACCATTATGGTTTTTGTCACGGACTCCTGACAGCTAGCATAATGTATCATAATGCAAAAAGCAAGTTTTCAGTTGCCGATGCCATTGTAAACATCATTAATTTCACAAGCAAACATGTCCAATATCAGGAGATTTTAAAAATATTCAAGAGTAGATTCATTTCTTCACATTCTTTAACGTTTTAATAAGGGGGGAAATTATTTACAATTTTTTTCAAAAAAAGAAGTATAAAATAGGAAAATAGTAAGGTATTAATAAATAAGATCCCAATAGGGCTTTTAATTTGAAGTCTGGACTGTGAAAAGTCAGTTGAACAGCATGAGAAGGTTGTCAAATGATATAATAGCACCATTATTTGTCAGACAGTTGAAGCATGTAAAGGTGTGGTCTCCTGTTAATTCGTGCTTCAAGACACAAGACACAAAAGAGTTGAAAGAAAATATTCGTGTTTTTCAGAACTCCCGTGATAATTCACAGATAAGTTGTTAGACAGGTGTGTAGGTGTGCATTGCACGGAAGATGGAACAAACAGGACACAAACCTTACAGATGACGTACCTTTGATGGATATATGATCTATGGTCTTGCAGGACATGAACTGACTGATAACTTGCTGACTCAGCGCACTGACTAATGCTGATAACTAACGCTTATCTAAAGCTGTAATCCTCAGTGATTATTCAAAACTTTCACAAATTCACCAAATATTCTGACTCATTATACTGTATAACAACGATTCCTGTTAAACACAGACCTTATGTATACAAGGTAAGAACCTTCCTGTTACTGATAAAAGTTTTGGTCTCATCAGAGGGATATGTTTTATTTATGACTCGCACAAAATGTTTATGCAATGTATATTTTGTTTGTAACTCATAAAGGTGCCTGTTTAAACATTTGAGAAGCGTTTCAAGTCATTTGTGTTTTGTTTTGTGATTTTTGCTTTTTGTTTTGTTTTAAAAAGTGTTCAAATCATGATTTGTTTTTTGTTTTGTTCTGTTCTGGTTTTGTGTTCTCCACCAAATGTAGACCTTTAAATATAGTTTTGCAGGACAAAGGCTTGAAGAGTTTCATTTAGGCTACTGAAATTGCAGCCACAGAGTTGTTTAGAAAAATGCTGTTTTAATCTGAAAGATGTAACATTGGTTTATCCAGCCATGTGTCTCATTTACATGCTTTGCAAATGATCGGCAATTCCCAAAGCTGCTCATTTGAAAAGCAGAACTGCTGGCCAAACAGACAGTCAGCATAATATCCTCTTGGGGGTGCGATTTACTGTGAAGTATGACTGGCAGTCTGTGTCAGCAGAGAATGATGGGATGTGGGTTTATGGTGCCCTTCTAGTTGAGCTGGAGCCGGTTAATCTGCTCTCTCCATGAAATGATGCCGACAGGCAGCTGGATGAGCTTTCATAATGTTGAGTGAACAGGAAGAGTCTGTCAGTTGCAGGATGCGGGAGTCTGTTACACGCACACTATAGCAACACTAAACTGTACAATCTGGTAGCCGTTGTACAGTCCTCAAACAGCTGGGATGTCTGCACATGTGTTGTAGTAGAGAATGGATTCAATTTTGTAGCCTAGTCTTTGATTGTGAATAGATATAGATTGTGAATTTTATTTATTTTTTTATTTTTTGAGCTGGTAGAGCATGGAAATAGCAACAACAAGGTTGAGTTCAGTTCCCAGGCACAAATACATACCTTTAAATCATTTTGATTAAATATCATTGTCTATTTATTTTGTTTTATTTATTTATTTTTTATTTAATTCATGAGATCAGCTGGTAGAGAAAATAGCACTAGCAAGACGAAGTTCATGTGTTCAGTTTGCAGGCACAAATACTGGCAAAATGCATGCCTTTTAATGCATGAGGTCTTTTTGGATAAAAATGTCTTTCTTTTTTTTATTTAATTTTATTTCCCTCTGATTTTTGTTGACAGGAACAGTATTTAGAGGTCAGGAAATCACTGAAAAAAGGAGGGGTAATGGTTTTGAAAAAATTATGTAAAATGACTCGTGCCACACACATGCTGAAGGAAGTGCGCCAACTGCTAGGTATCCAAAGCTTTTAGCAATTGCACGAAAATAACAATTTTACAATTGTAGCTTTTTGTTCTGAAATGATTAACAATTACACATTAATGGGAATGAAGCATCCTTTCTTTGTCCTCTCTGTCTCTCCTTTTGTGTTCGGTTGGTAAGAGGGTGGGGCCGTCATTAGATGGCAGCACCAATAGCAGCCGCTAAAACAAAATTGACTTAAATAGGAGTGCCTACCCTTCCTCCACTTCCACACAAAGCCCCTCGCTGCGATTGCCTCCTTTTGTTAAGCTCTTTTCTTTGTGGTGGCCTCCTTGCCACGTGCCAAGTGTTTTCGTCACGGCAGATGTCTGACACAATCTGCTCTAATCTCTGCTGTGCTTCCTTGATGTGACTGGCATGTAGTGACTTTGCAATAGTTTGAAACCTGTTTTTAGTTGTGCACAGAACATTAATTTGATTTCAATATAAAGACTATTGATTGAGCCAATGACCTGAAGAAATAAAGAGTCTGTTTAATTAAAAGAGACAGGCAGAGGACAAATCTCTAAATGGATATTTCCGTAACATTAAGACACTGCTCACAGCAAGGACCAGGGCAAGTATAGTCAATAGACAGGGTGTGAATTTGTTTCCGTCCTCGCTAATGAATTTAGAAACCCTTTGATAAGGGCCAGCTTGAGGTCTACTCATCAAAGATGCCTAACAACACACTGGCTAATTAGATTAGCTTTTCATCCACTGCATGAAACCGTTGCCTGTCTTTACTGATGAAACTGTGAAAGAAAGCAAGAAAAGCTTTCAGCTTTATTTTTACACCCTGAAACTTTATTTCATACGAAAAGCTGAAAACTGATGCTGCTTGAATGTTTTCCATCTTGAGGCTTTAGCAGAGACTTGATCTTGCTTGGTGAAGGGCCTGCTGAGTTAATGGTAAAGTATACGGACGAAGAGCGGGATGAACAATTGGATCATATGAGATTTGTGTGTTTAAGTTTGTGAAATTTGTGCCCTTGCTCCCTCTCTCCCACCTTTGCTGTCTGACATCGTCCTTTGTGGCTGTTCATCCTAATGTGGGACTGTTATATAACTATGGCTGCCTGACTGATGATTCAGTAGATTTGGTCTCTGGTTATCTTTCCCAGAGGGCTTTAGCCAGTTTCTCCCTGTCAGTATCTAAGGCTGGAGACTTGGGCTGTGTTCAAGGGATAGTTTACCCAAAACTGAAAATTCTGTCATTTACTCACCCTCATGTTCTTCCAAACCTGTATGAGTTTCTTACTCTGCTGAACACAAAAGAAGATATTTTGAAGAATGTTGAACCAAACAGTTGACATTAAGCATTGACTTCTATAATATTTTTTCTTCTTCTTACTATGGAAGTCAATGTCTACCAGTAACTTTTCGGTTTACCAGCATTCTTCAAAATATCTTCTTTGTATTCAGCAGAAGAAAGAATCTCATACAGGTTTGGAACAACTTGTGGGTGAGTAAATGATGACAACATTTTTGGGTGAACTATCCTTTTCATACTACTTTCATATTACCATACTAATAAACATACTATTTCAGTAGTATGTATATTCTGCATCTGAACAGTGTGTAAATTTTCTGTATGCATATAAATTTGGCAAAATGTGCAGTGTACAGCATGTGTACTGTATCCCACAATGCAATGCGAGTTGACCTTCCATTTCTAGGGTTACAAGTTGGAACTACTGTAGATGGAAGTGAAAATGAAAATAATAATAAAAAAAAAAAAATGTCGTTATCTCATCAGACTACCCAAATGTAAAATATTTTTGAACAAAATTGGATCAGAAGAACAAAAAAGACTTGTTAACTAGATGCAACACACTATATTGAATATTATATTGAGGTAGCAATGTAACATATTACTTTTTAAACGTTCATTGTTGTTTAAAGTATATTGTTTCACATGCTACTTTTAAAAATTGCAGCAGTATGCAGATAGTACTCCATTTCAAGCACAGTCTCTGAGAATTCTGACCTTGTAAAGTTACAAAATTAAAAACGCAATGGCTGGGTTAAAGTGTAACCTCTTTCTCTGTAGATCTTCCTCTAATATGAGCCAGTCTTAAGCCTTTTTTCAATCAACACTCCAAGTTTCAGGAGCAGTGGCAGACCAAGGAGGGTTTAAGATGTTAGATGGACTTGAACGGAAAAGACGGCATGTGTCTTTCATGTATTACAGCTGGCCTACTTTGATAGTTATTTAATTGCCTCAGGAAAATCTGCCCTTACTGTCGTTTGCCATTTCTGCACTCTGGAGAGGTTTAGAGGTTCATCTCTTAACTGAAGAAAATTAGATGGAAAAGTGCATTGAGTCGTGGCCATTTATGTCTATGTTATGTGAACAGGGGATGATAATTGTTGTGTGTCATTGGGAGGATTCTGGGAAATGGAGTTCTATGGGGATTGGGGAATGAAGACATGTACACTCCTCAAGGAGGGAAGCCAGCACACAGTTTGGGAGAGGATGCTAAACAAGAGTCATCCTCACTGTTTCACAGCCCAGAGAGGAAGTCAAGAGAGAGAGAGAGAGGGGAACAGTGAGTAAGTGCTATGTATAGAACTGGAACCACTGGAGCTTCATCCCATTGGGCTCAACCACAGCCAAACAGCTTCCCATGTTGGCATCCTGTGGGGGATAGAGTGGGTCATGGGTTCAAGCCTGTGCACATTGTATGATTTAAGGCACAAATTTGCTGTGTGAGCCAAATTTCAGGACTTTTGCAGTTTAGAGGAGGGGGTTCAATCTGGGTTGTCGCAGGGGGCTGCAAAGTGATGCAGTTTTTGAGACCTGAATTTCAAATGTGGACATAAGTTTAAATTTAACTTGATTGATTGATTGGTTGATTTTAATTTTATTGTGTCTTTTTTCCCCCTCAGTTTGTATAAAAAAAAACACATCCCAGGTTGGGTATGATGTTGTTGAAGAGAAATCAGCAGAAGATATTTGTAGCGACTGCTGCAAATGCAGTCTTCTTTGGCCAAGCATCCATTCTGCTATTTACTCCCTGTTTTAGTTTTTTTGTGATGTCAGTATTTTCGGTCCCCTCCAAGATGTCTTGCCCTCCACTGCAGTCCAGTGATGGTCACTGATGGTCAGTTTTATTAGCATGCAGTTAGCACATATCCTGACGCCCATGTCCTTCTCCCTTACAAGCTAATCTCTCTCTGACACTGAATGGTCTCTGCTCATCTGTCCTGATTTACCACAGCTCAGCTGATAGGGCATGGGAAAAGAGCCCGCTCGCATGTCTTCAGAGCCATTAAAGTCAATGGATGGCTTCCTAATATGGACAAATTTCCAACATAATGGCACCACCTCCATGCTTTTTCCAGCAAAATCACTCTCTCTTATCTAGATCAATGTTTTAATTTTGAATATTATTGTTTAATGGATCCAGCTTTTTGTTGTTGTTTTGCTATCCAAAACAGCTATTTTAAGTTTGCTGTTTTAAAACTTTTTAAAAGATTTTTCCACTTTAAAACTTTTTATATGCATTAATTTTGATGGTAAATAAATAATAAACCATTCTTATTGTAACACAATTTATATTTTTGGTGGAAGTCTGCTTTCTCAATACAATATTAGTATCATAAGTATCAGTATTTCCTATAACATCAATCTGCTCATCAAACTAGCAATGCACTACCATTCAAAAGATTGAGGTAAGATTTTGTTTATTTAGAGATGAATTATTTTATTCAGAAAGGATGCATTAAATATATAGTTCAGTCATGAAACTCTAGATGGCGCAGGCTGACGGGTTGTTAATGTAACTGATGATATTCAGAGAGATTGGTTCATGCTGCATATGAAGCCAATGAGCTTACTGCCTTGCATTTATATGGCTGGCTAGCATTCACTAGAGGTTCCTGCAGCACGCTTTCAGAGTTTCTCTGAAACCCTCCACCTTCCCCAGCTCCACCTGTATAGATCTGCTACGGGTTATTTTATATGCTATTTGTGCAGCAGCAGTATGTCTTAAATATTCACGGCACCGTATCGCCGTATGCATTGGCAGTAGCAAGTTCCTGTACTTGCTTGCAGCAGCAGCAATAATCTACAACTACAGCAATAACCAACAGCAGCAGCAGCGTAGCAGATCTATTCCGCCAAGACCAAATACATTAACATTGTCATATCCATCACCATGTTAAATCTTCCGAGAGTTGTCATGATTGAAATTGATCAAAAGTGATTGGTGTCACTTAAAGGGGTCATATGATGTGATTTAAATTTTTCCTTTCTCTTTGGAGTGTTACAAGATCTTGGTGCATAAAGAAGATCTGTAAAGTTGCAAATGCAGACATGGTTTTATGTTTATGCGGCACGATGCAACGGAACGCGTAAAAAGACAATTATGTCTTATAATTACATTATCAGTAAATATGTCCCCACTGGATGAAACAAATGCCTCGTTTATAATGGGTTTTAATGTTTTTGTCTCGTCGCTCCGGGATGACAGGGAATAACATGATGGTAAGGGGCGTAACATTTCCGTCACACGCTTGAGGTATTCGGCCAATCACAATGTACTGGATAGCTGGCCAATCAGAGCACACCTCGCTTTTCAGACCGATGAGCTTTGTAAAAATCGACGCATTTCAGAAAGGCGGGACATAGAGGAGAAACAATAATGTACAGTATGTGGAAAATAATGTGTTTTTTGAACCTTAAACCACATAAACACATTTCATTACACCAAATACACAAAATAATGTTCTTTTTAGCAACATCATATGACCCCTTTAAAGATATTTATAATGTTACCAAAGATGTTTATTTCAAATAAATGCTTTTGTTTTGAACTTTCTATTCATTGGTCAGCATAAGAGACTTCTTTCAAAAAATTACTCTGGTCAACCCCAAACTTGTGATTATTAATAAATTAAAAATAACTACCATAATAAACATTTATTGTTTGATTTCCTCAATATGTTGAGAAAGCTAAATTTCAACCTTGTGTAGGCCTAAAAAAAAAAAGATATGGAGGTGCTAAAATTAATTGCGCTTTGACATTCTATATCTTTAAATGTTTTGTGTGTCTGTCAGGTCAAGACTATGAGCAATTTTGACTGATGACCTTTCAGACTTTGCCATGTTGCAATGTTGATCATGGCCATGTACAGCATGTTCCCTGCACTGCCTGGTTAATGATCACTGGACAATCCAAAAGGTCAGTTGGCTGACCTCTCTGGATCACGTATGCTGTTAGTGACAGCATCTGGACACTGTCTGAACTTTATTGGTCATAATACTGTCAAAGCGTAGGACACCATAATCTCTCTTGCTCTTTTTTTTTTCCGCTCCAACTAGAGACACGTGGTTTTTCCATGTTAAGTTCTACACACTTGTAGGGGTGCTATGTGTCAACACTTAGGTACGGTTGACCTGGTCACCTGCTGTGGGAGAAAGAGGTCTTTCTTAAGTCCTTTTGTCCTGGTAAACCAGGTAGGACCAGATGGGAAGGAGAAAATTGGAGGAGCAGCAGCTGGGAGAACGTGCAACCTCCGCAGAACTGTGAAGATCTGGTAACAACAGACTTGATTTTACTTGAACAAAGAAGTTGTCATAGTATTTCCCCACCATTCTCTTTTGAGCAGAACACACTGATTTAGTTACAAAGCAGAGTAATACCATACAAAGATGTGCTGTGTAGGTAAAGCTTTTTTGTTTCCAGTGACAGCCAACTGTGTGGAGAAGCAAAAAAAAAAAAAACAGCCAAAGCCCAGCTAATTGCAAAACAGAAATGGCTAGTCAATGTGCCATTTGCCACAGTTCTCTGAAAAACACCTTTATAAAATATGAAAAATTATTAGCGCACCCCCAGCAGGCCTGCAGTAGCTCGGTGTGGATGTTGGCTATTAGAGCTGCTGTCATTGGCTTGTTCCTGCAAACACGGCTGCTCTACAGTAGTGGGCCTGACAACACTTAACCTCCGACATTGCCAAATACTTTAACATTAAACAAAAGCAGAAATGTGGAGAGGGCCCGGAAGTCTCGGGCGGTTTAGCTTGTTGGGTATGTGTGATTATAGGGAAATATAAAGGCTCAGAGCACTTCAGTAATTACTCGCAGGCGTACTGGCACATGTGCTGACTTTAAGGGATCATTTCTGTGGTTTTGGCAAAAACAAACAGGAAGGCTGCAGATAATCTTATCTAATACTTTGTGATATTAGGCATACAATGTAAAAAAAGCTGTTTTGAAAAGAAAAAAAAAAAAAGCCAGCTTGATGCATGAAGATTAGTCTCACACTACTTTGGTCGTTCACTGAATGCAAAATATTCTGTTCAATTGATAAACTCTTATTAAGGCAACTTCAGGTTTCTTGTTCAGAAAAGTTTCAAATAGCAAACCAAAACTGTCCGCATTATGTTCCTTTATATGGTTTTATATGATCTGTTTGTTCAGACAGCTCAGTTAGGCTAGTTGGGGCAACACTGAGGGGAATTGTTGGTATAAAATGCATTATATAGCAATACCAAATCAGTTATTATACATACGTATATATATAATGTTATGTTTTGTTAATGAAAGAAGTATTTTATGCTCACCAAGCCCTATATATATATTTCTAAATATTTGAAACTACAATAATATTTCATATATATACATATATATATATATATATATATATATATATATATATAGG
>NW_015549716.1:199366-199624 GCF_001515605.1 Sinocyclocheilus anshuiensis
GCGCGTTAAATATCGCATGCGATTAATCGTGCAGCCCTAGTTGGGAGGGTTACTTTTAAAATGTATTCCGCTACAGTTACAAATTACTTCATTAAAAAAGTATTCAGTGACGTAATCCAAGTACCACAATATAAAAGTAATGTAATCTGATTACTTTTGGATTACTTCAAGTTACATATGTAAACAAGTCAAAAAAGCAATATCTAAGTACTTTTATTTAACTATGACTTTAAAATTAAAACTAATAAAAACTATAGT
>NW_015549716.1:199993-217800 GCF_001515605.1 Sinocyclocheilus anshuiensis
TTTCATATTTCAGAAGGCGGGCCTTCATTTGATACAGGAACTATTCGAGCCGTTCATGCCAGACTGGGGAGAGAGGTGTTGTAATAATGTAAAATATGTGAAAAAAATTTTTTTTTGAAACAACCTAGTATGAGAGCCTGTTCTAGTACACCCCCAAAACAAAAACAAGACATTGTAAAAGAGCATAATAGGACCCCTTTAAAGCAAGAGTCTTCATGCAGCTTACGCTGTACAACTATGTTATTTCCTTTATCCTCTTTGAAAACAAAATAACTGAAATTTCAAGACATGAAAATGTTTTTCCCAGCACTGCAGGAAGCATCGTAATTAATTCATCCCGCTTTTGAGGAGAATAATTGTAGACAGGTGTTATTTGCGCACGCACCAGCAGGCGGCTCACGTGAGTCAACATGTGTCAACAGAACCAGGAACTAGAGCCCTGCATTTCAGCCCAGGCCCGACGGGCCCCAACTTTTTTACGCCCCTAGGGCCGGGCTTCGGGCCAAAATTCACGTTATAGCTCACATGCGGGCCGGGCCTCGGGCCTGTATTAGGCTTCTCCTTATTTTTATATTTTAGACATCCATCAAGTGATGGAAAAAACATTGCCGCACTGGTGGAAACAACACGAGACCGTGCTACCGCGACTGTTAAGAGCGGCTTGACGGTGTTTTGTGTCCAGCAGCAGCATGCGTGCAGTCAGCGCAGCTGAAGAGATCTGCGTTCAAATGCATGCAATAGGCTAAAGCTTGCTGCAAAGCCCCAGCAAAACTAATTACCATGAATGTTTCAGGGGGAAATAGTAAGGAGATATTTGAATTATTTAGTAATAAACTGTTTTCTGAGTCGGTGTCGCAAGGCTGAAGTTGTCGATCCTGACTCGCAATATCCTCATTAGAGAGAATTGCATCTTTACGGATTATGATTATTGTTATAATGAAAGAGTTTTTGTTTTCGATTTGTTTTATTTCGTTAAGTAGTAATTTAAAGCTTTCTATAGATATATTGATCATGTCTGTGAGGCATGTATTCCATGAGTTTCGGTTCATTTTTTTGAAGCGCTCCTGTTCAAGACTAGACGGCAGAAAGCACATCATGTTTGTTTTCTTTATTTTATAAAAGCACAACGTTTTGTTGATATTGTGAGTGCACACAAATAAAAGTAGACCCTTTACAGTTCAGAATGATGTATTACTTTTACCTTTATGAGCAAAAATCATGGCATATCCACTGAAAAAAATGCAAGTGATTACGCTGGCGCCTCCATGTCCTGTAAAGCGCGCTTCAGCTTGCACTCTCCGCACAAACTATTAGATACAGCGCACATTTATCTAGGTTTAACGTTTAAACATTGTTATATGCTTGAGCTGTTTTATATCTAGGCCTATAGATTTTATTTTAGGCAAGTCATGATGATTTGAGAAGGCTAAATTGATCAAACATAGGCTATGATAGTATAAGCAGTTTTGGGAGAAGGGGAAAAAAAGCCGGTAATTCTGATAAGCTAGGGCCTATATCTGAGGCCCGTGCAGGGCTCCACCAGGAACTATGATGAAGTTGCGCTAAATGTATAGCGTTACGTCAAAATACTGATTTATTTAATTTTAAATTAAACAAATTTAATCTTGATAGTATTCCCACTTTTTACAAAATGTAACTGTAATCTGAATAATTTGTTTTTTGATGTAACTGTAACGGATTACAGTTACTAGATTTTTGTATCCTGATTATGTTACGCCGTTACATGTATTCTGTTACTCCCTAACCCTGTATATATATATATATATATATATGAAATATTAATGCAGTTTCAAATATTTAGAAATATTTTTGTAATGTTTTTGTAATCTTAAAATGTGTAAATAAAAATTTAAAAATCTAATAAACTGTTAAATATATTGGGCAGATCTCAAAATAAATATCAATTTTTATTCTGGACTGTACATTTTACTGTGATGCCTGAATTCACTTGTTGCTTTTGAAATGACTGATTTTAGTATTTATTTAAATGTATTTAAACTGAATAGAATATAACACTAAATACACCACTAAATACAATTTTAATATTGGTAATTTATCCGTTATCAGCCATAACATGAAAATTTATCAATCAAATCAAATGTATACCCTATCAGTATTGAACAGAATTTTAATATTGCTGCATTTATTAAATGTGTGTTGAAATTTCCCAGTAATTGTAACTCAAACCCCATATAAGCTAGATCAAATGTAATGCTTTTTCTAGTATGATATTTGGCTGTGCAATTCTCAGAGCACACACACATATCTTATTGGGTGTTCTTGCACAAGAGGCCTATGTGAAATAAAAATTATTTGTGTGTGTACTCAGTACATGTCTTTGTGTGCTTGCACGGGCACGTGAGGAACAATAAAAAGTATGCAGGGCGAGTGAGAAGATGATGATGAAAAGTGTGCAGTGTAAACGCCAACCATATCCCAGTCCTCTATGCCTCTCGGGAGATCGCTGTCTTTAGTACGGTTAGCCTTCTCCAAATGCTCAGTCAGACACTCTCTCATGGCCAGCCACAGTGCACCTGACCTCAGCACTTTCCCTTTATTAAAAAATGTTGCCATGGCTTTTTCTCTCTGAAAGAATCATGCTATTACGGGAGGGAACCAAGTGTGGGAAAATGACAAGTGCTGTGTTTCTGTGTGCAATTGTGTATGTTTAAAAAAGGAATCTGGCTGACAGGTTATATTTTTATGTACGGCCTGTGGATGTACAATTCTCCTATTAATTTTCTTTATTGAATCTGGATTGGAGGGAAAAAAATAGCTGCTCTTACGCACCAGGAAGGGATTTTCTCTGAGGTTGATGAGTGGAGGAGAAAGAAAGGAGAGGGTGAAATGATTGTCTGAGGGCCACCGGTGGTTTCAAGTTTCACCGTCTTTACCCTGGAGCTTTTGATTCTTTGCTCTCCCTTTCTCACTCACTCGCTCACCCTCCCTTTCTTTCTCTTCGCCAGCCACCCCCCCTTCAGACCACACCACCACGCTTCAGGAGCACAGTAACGGAGAAGGGAGGGAGGCAGTGAAGGACTTAACGGAGACGATTCTCAGCCACAAAAACTCTCAGTAAGGTAGGATCACCTCTTTCTTTTGGGGAATCTCTAGGTGGGTGAAAAATAAGAAGGAAAAAGTCGGTTTACATTCTGTCATTTCTCAGTTGCAAGCTCCAGGATAGATGTGAGGTAATCAATAGGTGCATGCGAGTTTGTGTGTGTGTGTGTTCGATATGCAATACAAGGTGTCTAGACAGAGAAGGTGGTTTGGATGCATTGTCTGAAGACCAGAAGAGGCTGATCCAAATGTTTCCTGTCTTACAGATAACAATATCTTGCAGATCTAGGGTAAATATGTAAATTATCAGTGTTTAGATATGAGCATATGAAGTTTAAATGCGAACACCTAAAGGACTTCCTCTGATCTTCTAGAAGTGATCTAAATAATCCAACATATCAGTGTTGTTTTAGTATAACTTGTACTATTGTAGTTTTTATTAATATTTTCAATTACCTTTTATATTTTCAGTTTTCATTTTAATTTTAGTAAATTTTTTAGTCTTTATGTTTTTTTTTTAGTAACTTTTTTAAAAAGTTACATTATTTTAGTTTTAGGTCAGCTTTAGTTAAGTTTAAGTTTTAGCTTTTGTTTTAGTTGTTATTAATTTTCAGTTACTAATTTTAATGCGTCACCTTCACCTTTTTTTCAGTTAGCTGTCAAGACAGCATTTCAAATTTTCATTTACTTTAAGCCTTTCATCGAATATTTATATTTTATTTTATTTTGTTTCAGCTTTATTTCAATACTTAAGTTTTATTTTATTTCAGATTTCAGTTCAGTTTTAGTTAAGTCTATTTAAGGGTAAGTTTTAGCTTTAGTTTTATTTTAGCTTTTATTATTTTCCAGTTACAAAATGTAATGCTTCAACTTATTTTTTTTTCTGGTTAGCTGCAATTTCTATTTTTTTTTTTCTAAAGTTTTCCATCTAATATTTATATTTTATTTCTTTATTTCAGTTTTATTTCAATATTTAGATTTTATTTTATTTCAATAATCACATTTTTAATAGTTTTAGTGTTAGTTAACTACAATATCCCTGCAACATATGCACAGGTAAATTAACTGACTAAGTTATGATTCATCAGGTTAGCTTAAAGGCAGCAAAAGCAGATGATATACAGTGAAGATACATGCACAAATGCTAAGACAGATGTTGTCTGAGGTCATCCAGATCCCCAGGTGTGCATCACGCAACAAAAATATACCCTCATCACCTCAAACCAAGCAAAAACTGTTCATTATAGACGTGAATCATTCCTGAACGGTGTTTCACCAACCCCTGCTGCTTGATTTACTCTTTTCTGGCAAGAACAGAGCACCTGTTTTGCGACTGTGGTATATTCCAAAATCTGGAAAACAAACTGATTTGAAGACTTGCAGAAGGGTTGATGCTGCTGTAGGCTTTTGATATGCATCCTGCATTCTGGGTTTAAACCTCTGATTAGAATAAGCCACGAGGCAGCTTAAAAATTTAAATAGGAGACCATAAACTCCTTGACTTAATTTTAGACTTGCTAATTTATACGCTATATTTGGGTTTCGGTGGAAATGCAGAGATGCTAATTTGTGATGGGCAGGCTGCCATCATCTGCAGAAAAGCTCGCATAAATTAAACATTGAGAACTGTGCTAAAAGTTATGAAACATCCTATGTAAACCACTTGCAATGCAGTTTGGGTTATAAAGCCTAATTTTTGCATCCACAACAGCATAAATTTCAAAGATCCACCCTTGCTGTAATTGCATGTTAATATATGATCTTTTTAGCATTGTTGCTTCTGGTATGGCAGAAGTTGGTTTGGCAGTGGCGGTTGTCAGATTGGCCGCTCTCTGGACCAGGCTGGCGTCCTTCAACGTGACTAGCACAGGGTGAATAGTTGCCTCGGTGTCTGGATGGACAGACTTGGCACTGGCCGATGGATCAGGAGAGGTGAACAAAAAGCTTGAAGATGACAGACGGGAGAGGGGAAGAATACCCCACTTGTGTCCTGTGTCTAAGGAGCTCTTCAGTGTTCCATGTGGGAGTGTGATGTTTATCTGAGTTTGTGTGGGGATAAAAGCTTATTTAGACGCACCTTTCCCCAAAAAACCCTTGCACCACACAAAGTCGGTTCGACTTTTATAAGGAAAGCCTTTACCACTTTCTCCCTAATTGGGTGAATATCACAAAAACGGTCAAAGAAATTGCCAAGAAACTGTCCAAGCAAGACCGTTTAAGCATATCAAGCAGATATCTTAGCATATCTAAGTGGATGAGAACAATTATTTAATAAGCATATGAATCTCATGAAAAGAAACATTTAGGGCAAATTTAATAAAAATATAAAGTGGGTATGTTGTTATTATTATTATTATTGTCTTTATTTTGAGGTGATATATGACCCAGACATTTATTAATGAAATTCACACAGTTATTTAACAACTATTCTTTAATGTTCTTAAACATGAAGGAGCAGTATGTTGGTAAAAATTATACCTTTTTTAACCATGGTAATATAATTAGAACATTATAGATTTTGTACTGTGTAAATACCATAGATCAGGGAAAAACATGCAGTACCATAGTATATTTAAAAGTAACCAAGTATTAACATTGAATGGCATCAATAGCTTTGCCACTACCACAGTATTTGCTTGCAAGGGTTGTGAGTCATAAAGATTCCAGACAGAGATCCTTAAAAAAAAAAAGCTGGGACTAAATAACAAGGCAAAAGTCTGTTGTTCAAAAAAGAACACAGTCTAAAATAAAGGGCTGACGCCGTGAGATGAAATGGCAACTTGTATTGCCTGTTCTTGATTTACTGTGCAAGGCCATCTGGGGTCCTAATTAGACACAGCATTATTAGCAATAGCCAGGTTCCATAGGCGTATATTCTCCCATCCAGCACACACAGTGTCAATTAGAGCCTTCAGTATATGTGCGCTGTCTGCACAAGTCACTTCCTCCCACCTCTGTCTCTGGAGCATCATTTAGATGGCTAATATGAAAGAGAGAGAGAGCAGAAGATGAGGTGGGGCGCAGGAAGTCATATCTGACGGGGATTCGGGAGAGTGGGTTGACTTATGGTGCTTTAGTGATATGGTTCCTTTGTTCTGTGAACCGCTTTGGCCAGTTTAATTGCTCTTTGAGTGGTCCCGTACTCGCTCTCAGCTGGGCTGCTCTGCTGGCATAGAGATATTTTTGGCAGTTGTCCAGCGGGGGAGCTGTTGTGATCATAATTGTACACAGAATGTTGCTTTAAATTAATACTAGTTCATAGTATACTAACCCTCACTGTAAAAAAAAAAAAAGATAGAAAAGTTATTTTAAATTGTAATAATATTTCACAATATTGCTGTCTTTAAGTCACCTTTATTTTTATAGTGCTGTATACAAAATAGAGATTGTTAGATTGTTTCTAACATTATACATACATACATACATATAAATAAATATATATATATATATATACAGGACATTCAATAATTGTTTCTTCTTAATAGTCTTGTTGTCATATATATATATATATATATATATATATAATGTAAATACAAAACTATCAAGAAAAACAATTATTTTAATGAAACACCATCAAATGTCAAGGAATTCTGGGAATGTCAGTTTATGCTTTTTTTAAACTGTAAATTATAAGATGACCTGCACTTTTTTACCATCCAAAAACTGTCAGTTTAACAGTATTTTACTGTGAAATGAATGTCATGTAAGATTTATTACAGTTTTACTGTTTATAGTAAATTATAGTCACTTAATGTAAACTTACTTACATAGCATTTTATGGCCTTTTACCGTTAAAATTATGAACATTTTTACAGCATCTGAATATGCATACTTCTCTCTTAGAGTAGACAAAAAACAGTATGTGAAAAGAGTAGTATGTCTGAATTCATAGCATTCATAAAAACAGTAGGCAAAAAATATTCAGATGACAAATACGACTGTATTGCTTTCTTTTCTCCATTACTGAAAGTCCGATTTTAGTGTGCCTGGCCAACTTGGGGATGTATGATAACCCAATGATTTGGGGCTGATATTTCCTCTGATCTGCAATCAGCTCTTTAATTACTCTTAAAGAGGTTATAGTAAGGTTGAGTGGGGAAACTGGTCCAGAATCAGAAAACAAAGATAACATGTTTCTGGAGGAATATAGTTGTGTTGCTTGTAGAGACCTGTTAATCACACCCACAGTATTTTGCCACAGGCAAGAGGTGGAACGGCATTAAATACCTCTCTGGTGAGTTAAATACCTCTCTGATGAGACGTCGGGCACATAGAATAGAATGCACCTTTGTCTAAACACGGCTGGATGTCATCGGGAGAGATGTGTTGACATCGTTTTTCAACTTGCACATGTGACTCGTACAAGCCACTAATACACACAAACAAACATATGCTTTCCAAAACAAACCCACACCCAGAGATGGAACCTCATCAATCTGGACATGACTGTTTGTAATCATTTTCCAGTCCATGAAGAAATCCTTTTAATCATTTCCTGTGAACTGCTACTAACCTGACCTGGTCACTGTAAAGCATTCTGGATTAAAAGTTACAGAGCTCATTATTTATTTTCATTTTTTTCTCACCACATGTTGTTTCTGAATTGTTGCCAGGGAATGGTTTCCCTCATGAAATGAATGTGATCTCTATTTATCAAGAGAGACAGTGGAGTTATTATTGCAATATGGCCACAGGGAGTCGATGTTAAGCATAACGAGGAAGTGTGTGTGCTTTCAGGTTTTTTTAATCAGTTTGAAAAAATATATTTGGAACATTGTGTATGAATTATTTTATTTTATTTTATTATTTTATTCTCCAAACGTTTTGTCCTATGTAGGGTTGCAGGATGCTGAAGCCTACCGCAGCTTGTCTGGCCAAAGGCAGGGAAAAAACCTGACTATAAAATTTGTTAATTTAATTACATTTTTTAATAGAATTTTGTTTTGTTTAATAAAAGATGTTTTATTTTTCTTTATATTATACAAATTATTTCATTTTATTAAAAAAATATTTAGGCCATTTTTCTATAAACTTTGAGGTGAATTAATAGTAAACAGCTTCATGAGGTGCATCCTGGGATGCTTTTTACACATTATTGAAGGAGTTTCCATGCATGCTGGCCACTTGCTAAAGGAAAAAGTTTTCAAGATAATAATATGAGCAAAAGTCAGAAAAGTTTGTCCAAACTAAGGCTAATTTGAAACTAGAGGAGCTTAAGATAACCAATATAATATTTTAGTGTTGGTCAGTGACATTCTGTTCTCTCATGCTCCTTTAATCTTTAGCTGGTTAATAGCATTTTAATGCAAGCTCACGTCTCACTAGGCAAGGCAAGGCAAGTTTATTTATATAGCACATTTCATACACAATCCAAAATTAGTGCCACTGTTGATACGATAAAAGGATTAGTGCTCTTTGCCCAGTGGGTTAGTCCACTCAGTGCAAGTGGCATACGAATAACCTAAATTCCTCTTGTTCATGGAACCTGCCAGAAACTGTTCCATTTTATCATTTTACCTGTTCCGCTTAGGCTAGGGATAATGGGTCTTTCTGTAACCCGTTTCATCCTTCCATCGTATCAAATTGCGGTCCAATATACTCTCTGATGGCTAATGAGAAACAAACCTATCACAAATATCATTAGACTGTTTTTGTTTTCCGTTTGTCGACAACAGTAACTGAGAAAGAACAGGTGTCATTTAAAGTTTTGTACCCTACAGTTTGAGAAGAGATGCTTGTGGTTGTGTCGGTTTACAGATTAGTGGTAAATTACAAGTTAATGGTCTTGAATGAAAACAAAGTATTGTGGTGCTGGAATGTTTTAATTGGCCCAAGAAGGGGGAGCTTTGTGGGTCTTAAGAGACATTAGACCCCAGGCAATGAATCAAGCTGCTGTGTGGTCGGACAAATAGTGATAAATAACATTCCCCAGCAGGCCTCGCCCGAGCATGCGCGTGCCTCAGATGATCTCCTGTGTTGAAAGGACTCAACGTGTGAGTTTGTGTGTCTGTGACTGGCCATCTGTGTTGACTCGCTGTTGATAAAGTCACTGAATTTTAAGGCCAAGAGCCATGTCAGGTCGAAGTTTGGCTAGTGCCAAAGGTGAAAGCACTCTAGACTCCTCATTTTGAGACATAACAGACATAAATGGACTGGAATACCAGATCACATAATTTCTGAGAAACCTCCCCCTGCTGTACTCAAATATTTGCCTCTGGTTGTACTGTAGATAAAACGTTCCTTCAGGGTTTTATTTGTACACTAAATCCATGTCAAGTCCTTTTTATTTGATCCTGTCTAGCTACTTTTCTTCCATATGAACAGATTGTATGTTGACTGTGTGTGTGGACATTTGCATGTGGTTATGCATATGTAAACAAAGTGTCCTCACACTGTTGCTCTGTCTGTTGGTTTCCCTCGCACCCCTTATCCACACACACATACCGTCCTTTTCTAATATAAATGTGTGTGTTTGTGCAAGTCT
Source organism: Sinocyclocheilus anshuiensis (assembly GCF_001515605.1). Taxonomy (NCBI): domain Eukaryota; kingdom Metazoa; phylum Chordata; class Actinopteri; order Cypriniformes; family Cyprinidae; genus Sinocyclocheilus; species Sinocyclocheilus anshuiensis. Next base: position 209,559 of record NW_015549716.1, read on the forward strand.
AGAGAGCTGGCGCTAACTCCATGGTGACCAGGGAAGCATAAATAAGCCACCTGTCTAAAAGCTTTGCAGAGCTGGTAACTGAGCATATGCTTTAAAGCCAGTCTGTGTGGACTCTCACATGTATAGATTTTTACAGAAAATGACAGCAAATATTATTGTTATTGTTATATTATACATAATTCTACTATTATTTACTGTGCTTGTTGCTGTTTTCCATGTGATTATAATAAATGGGAAGTGAAGCTTTCACGCTCTTAAACTTGTTTATGCTATAGCATAATGACCTATGACCTGTGCATAATATTCTGAGTGTTCTAAAGCTTTGTGTGACAAACACAGAGTTCAAAACATGAGTCTGTTTCTTTACAGATTTTATAACGAGTCCATTTGTGTACTACCAGTCTGGTGTGCAATGATGTGTGAATAAGGTGTTAATGGAACAGGAAATGGATATGACCTTGCCTCATGTCACCACTTGATATATTACTGAGATTTCAGAGGGGTTTGAATAAATGCTCAATATCTTACTGAGAAACTGTGAAACCCCATGAGCATAAAGGTAGATCAAGCCAGTAAATGGTTGTTTTTGTGAATTTTTGCGCATAATTTAAAAAAAATAATTTAGTCTATTTATTGTAGTCAGTTTTTCCATGTTTAATTTTTACAATATATCCATTTGTTGTTGTTGTTGTTTCCTATGCTTTTAAAACTTACTTAAGTCAGATGAGGCTTTTTCTTCATAAGACAAGACTCCATTAAAAATACAAAATCCACATTTATACTCATCCTGTTGAGAGCCAGCTGGATTTTTGGGATGTTCTGACCTGTTTTGCCTGCCTCCCTTGTCTTGAACCTAAAATGTTTGTGAGAAGGCAGCCAGAGTGGCTGATAAGATGGACAGAGTGTCATTGAGGAATGTACAAAGTGTCCTCACACTGTTGCTCTGTCTGTTGGTTTCCCTCGCACCCCTTATCCACACACACATACCGTCCTTTTCTAATATAAATGTGTGTGTTTGTGCAAGTCTAGAGAGCTGGCGCTAACTCCATGGTGACCAGGGAAGCATAAATAAGCCACCTGTCTAAAAGCTTTGCAGAGCTGGTAACTGAGCATATGCTTTAAAGCCAGTCTGTGTGGACTCTCACATGTATAGATTTTTACAGAAAATGACAGCAAATATTATTGTTATTGTTATATTATACATAATTCTACTATTATTTACTGTGCTTGTTGCTGTTTTCCATGTGATTATAATAAATGGGAAGTGAAGCTTTCACGCTCTTAAACTTGTTTATGCTATAGCATAATGACCTATGACCTGTGCATAATATTCTGAGTGTTCTAAAGCTTTGTGTGACAAACACAGAGTTCAAAACATGAGTCTGTTTCTTTACAGATTTTATAACGAGTCCATTTGTGTACTACCAGTCTGGTGTGCAATGATGTGTGAATAAGGTGTTAATGGAACAGGAAATGGATATGACCTTGCCTCATGTCACCACTTGATATATTACTGAGATTTCAGAGGGGTTTGAATAAATGCTCAATATCTTACTGAGAAACTGTGAAACCCCATGAGCATAAAGGTAGATCAAGCCAGTAAATGGTTGTTTTTGTGAATTTTTGCGCATAATTTAAAAAAAATAATTTAGTCTATTTATTGTAGTCAGTTTTTCCATGTTTAATTTTTACAATATATCCATTTGTTGTTGTTGTTGTTTCCTATGCTTTTAAAACTTACTTAAGTCAGATGAGGCTTTTTCTTCATAAGACAAGACTCCATTAAAAATACAAAATCCACATTTATACTCATCCTGTTGAGAGCCAGCTGGATTTTTGGGATGTTCTGACCTGTTTTGCCTGCCTCCCTTGTCTTGAACCTAAAATGTTTGTGAGAAGGCAGCCAGAGTGGCTGATAAGATGGACAGAGTGTCATTGAGGAATGTGCTATGATACGGCATGGACACTGTGAGAGCCTTGTCTGTATATTAGCCTGAGCATTCTGGAAAACAAGTGGCCACATTGCAAGCACTAATAGGACATGCATGGCCATCAGACGCCAGGATAAGTCATGAGGACCTCATCCTCTAACTTCATTAGAAGTTTGTTTTGGGAATGAAGTGCTGGGACAGAGGCCTTGTATGTGAAAATTGCAACCACTGCTAGGAAACAGAGATGGACTGAAAGTGAAATTAATATTTTGTCATTATTTACACATTCTCATGATGTTCCAAATCCGAATGATTTTAGACATATTAGGTATTAGGCAGGATGTTCATGATTCTATTTTCCATATAATGGAAGTAAATAGTGACCAGGGGCTGTCAAGCCTAAAAAGTAATTAAAAATACCATAATGTAGTCCATAAGACAGGTGAGGGTGAGTAAATAATGAACATTATTTTTTCTGTGAATTTTTACTTTAACTAGGACTGAGTATGTGAGGAGTAGGGAGTACAGAGAAACTTTGTAGAGTTTTTTACACAGCTGATAAACAAATAGAAGACTGATAAAATGGTAACATTTGCTAAAGTAGCGATCTGCATGGTTGTAAATAAACTGTGACCTTGGAATACTTGAAAGGCCAGAATGCTTATTGGCAAAACTCCACACAGACTCATTTGCGTATAAATTGTAGCAAGTAATGGCTTGTAGTTATGTAGCAATTCTCAGGAACATTACATCCTGTTATGTACAAGTCAGCCCATTCTGATCTAATAATTACAAATTGATTAAATAACCACTGTAGGATTATGAACATTGCAGGCCAGAAAACTCATTACTATAATAATTTTTAGGTGTGTGGCCAAACATTACTAATAATTCCTAGGGGTGTCCACAAACATTTTTTTCTTTCATTATCACTGACCTACTAATATGACTGCAAAGAACTCATTGAAAAAGAGGCTAAAACCCATCAAGCAAAAGCACCCTTAGTAAAAATTAAGGGAAAATCACTAAGAATGATTTTCTAATTCTAATTCTAATTTTCTAATTTTCTGCAAAACTCATCTTTGTGTGTTCCACAGAAGAAAAAGTCATAGAGGCTTGGAACGATCATAGAGCAAATTGATATTGACAGACTTTTAATTTTTATTAGTGAACTATCCCTTTAACTAGGGCTGGATAAACTAAAGAAATTCTGTAAATCAGGTAATAATGGTTTAATCCTTTAGGCGCCAGGGATTTTTGGAAAAATGCTGGATTTTGACATCAAGATTTCAAAAGCTTGTGGCTTGAAAGGGCTTAAAGATAGAGATCTACTGTAAATTATATTAGGAACTACAGTCTATTTTATTAAGTATGACGTCTTGTGACTTTGGCGCTTAGAGGGTTAAATATAGCTGAAAAGTTTTACCAGGCAACTAGCATTGCTGTTGTTTAGTGTAACATTTTCACCAGGCAAATAGTGTTGTGCTTACTGTAGTTCAGTGCATTGTTAATTGCAGAAGTCAGATAGAGCAGCTTTTAAATGAAATGTAGTTTACTGTCATTTAGTGCAGCATTAATTGCACCAGGCAAATAGCAATGAGTTTATTGCAGTTTAGTGCAACGTTAATTTGTTTACCGTCACCAAGCAAATAGTGTTGTGTTTACTGCTGTTCAGTGCAATGTTAACTGCACCAACCAGTGCTGAGTTTTGAGAATAAGATATTCTCAATAACTTAAATATTTTCCTAGAAGGCATGTTTAAGCCTAAATAATGGCAATTACTTAATTTACACACTGTATGCTGCACAATTTCTGCACATTTAAAAAGTCTTGAATAAGACCCAAGTTTGGGCACTGAAATACTGCTAAAGTGGTGCAACTATACTCACCCTGTAATATCGTTAACGTTAGCATGTCTAATCACCCGCTCCCTTCAACCTTTAGCAGACAGTCTGAGCATGAAGAGTTTGGACAGGACATGATTACGCTCCCACAAACACCTGACAACGGATTGCTGGGAAGCCCTAGTACGACATAGTCCATCCAAACCTCAGATGGATTGTCCTACTTCACCATGTTATATAACATTCTGCAGCCCATTAGCACTGAATCAGTGGCCCTCATATTCACTTCCACCATCCGGTTGATAGTACAAAGTAATCCAGGAGTAAGAACAGTCTTTGTTTTGTTAACCCATGGGGAATGAGTGGCAGGAGGCCACTGAAAGGGTTAAAGGATAGACCGCCGCTCCAATCAGAGTTAATGATTAGAGTAGAAACAGAACTGCAGAAATGAGGGAACATGCAGGGGCTGTGCTGTGGGGGGATTTGTAGGGGAGAACAAGAGAGGGAGTGAGAGCAAAGGAGAGAGAGAAAGAGAAAGCCACTGTGCTTAAATCCAACTGGCTGCCTCCCTGGGAATGTAATCCATATGTGAGCGCGAGTTCAGCTGCAGGAAAAAGAAAAGATATTACCCGCAAAGAAGCGATTGTTTCTGTTTTTCTTGTTTAAATTCCACTCATTCTGGCCTCTGGACCCTGGCTCTGGTTCAACAGCCGACACAAAAAGAGAGGTATAGTGTGGAGAAGGACAAAGTGAGAGTTGAGAGAAAGTTGGAGAGGATAAAAACGAAGGCAAAAGGAACAGTAGAGAACAATATACCGATTAGGGACCTGAGAGAAGAATGAAAGAGGACACACAGGAGGAAGGCGTAGTGAGGTAGGTCATCTGAAGTTTTGGTAATACTGGTTTAGGTGCAGAGGCTTTGTGCTAGGCTGTTTGGACTATGTATGGATAGGAAGCAAGAGGAAACCATGTGTTTATGAAAGTGTGTGAATACATGAAAAGTTGGGGGCGTGGGGCTTCTGTAGGATCCAGAAGCCAGGACTATAGGACCACAACAAAGATTTTACGATTTTACAGCATGAGGGTACATGGGATTTTCTTTAAAGTTCATGTGAAGTTTGAGCTTTTCTTCCGAGAGTTCCTTTACATTTCATTCATGCATAAACTTAGCATTGGTCATATTTGATGTTATTGGATAACCAGTTGGATTCTGAATGTGCCCCATACCAGTATAGTTTATTTGCTCAGCCTATTGTGTTTTTGTATGCTACCTCAAGCGTTTTATCACCTGAATAGCTTTTTTTAAATAGCTTTTCTTTTACTGTGATGACCTGAGATTATTTTGTTTGCATGGACACTCCCTTCAGCAGTCTCTGCTTGAAAATCCATTTTAAGCTGGTAGCTGTTTTGGAACAGGATAATGGATGTAAATTGGTCATTAGGTGTCTTGGTGTCTGGTCAACCACCCTGGACCAACTAATAATTAGCTTGGACCAGCTAGCATGCTTCAAAACACAAGTACCGGCTTAAGATCTTCATCTTGAACCTGGTAGAAATTGCACACTCACAATGAGTTTCTAGTGTTTCATGCCAAGAAGATTATCAGGTTTAAGAGCCACCTCCCATCCATAACCATTCACCTGTTTGTAAAACATTATCAATAATGGCTTACCTCTATGTTTACTAAAGATATATCATCAATGAAATGTCTGGCTGCAGGGATTAGTGAACAAAGTGGGAATGGATATTTTCCTTTCCTTTATTGTTCCCAGATGGTAAATTTCTGTAAAGTTGGAGTTTGCTTGCAGATGTGAATGAGAACCTTAATTTTTTTGCAGAAATTAAGCCTAGTACAAAGACTTGACGTTTCTAAACAGTGTGTGCCATTAAGGGCGTTTTGGCTGAGACCTGAGAAGAACCCCAGAGATCAAAGTTCAACAACTTGCAAGGTTCAGAATGCTATGCTAGGAATGTCCAGTCCTGTTCCTGGAGGGTCATTGTCTTGCAGAGTTTAAATTTAACCTGCCCAAAACACACTTGCCTAGAAGTTTCTAGTAATCCTGAAGACCTTGATTTGCTGACTCAGGTGTGTTTGATTAGGATTGGAGCTGAACTCTGCAGGATATTGGCCCTGCAGGAATAGGATTGGGACACCCCTGTGCTATACCTGTATCTGCTAAACTTTTTGTTTGTCCTATCATGCCATGAGAGGATTGCATCTCTTGACAACCACACAGGTGGTCAGTTCTCTTATACCTAAGTAAATGTGTGCTGACAGTAACAGTGGAAAGACCAGCATTCCCTGAGGCTCCGTGGTCGGCAAGACTTAAGAGGTATTGTTGGGAATTTGTTTTGATTTGAAATTATCTAGTGTTAGCACAAGACGTCCTATTTTTTGTAAGATTTCAGCCTGCTAAGCCCTCAGCCAAGAGGACGTATGCGAGGAAAGAATTGGAGGTGGAATTATGTTCAGGAATGTTCTGGGGACACCTCTCTTCAGCTGGTGTGATTGTGTGCAAGCAACTACATCTCATCCTTCAATAAGGATTTGTCAGTGGGGGAAAAATGAGGCACATTCAGGTTGTTTGAAGTGCTGCTTGAGGCTTCAGGAGTGTCAGGAATGTATCATTTCAATGTATCATACGTGTCTGAATGCCATCACCCACAAGGTGTATGACACGCATTGCAGTCTTATCAACACATCTCAAGTGAAATGTGGACATGCACATCCTTACGCAGTAAAAACTAAGTTTGAGTTCAGGTGTGTCATCATCTCTCATGTTCCACTGCAGTCTTACTACAGTGGTTTATCTAGGAGTGGCATCTGTTGTAGCTTGGCCTAGTTCTTCTCTGACCTGACACAGGAACAGGTGCACAAATAGGACTACTGCTGTATGGCCCAAGACCAATCTGATTGGCTTGTGAGTGATCTACACTGCCATGTCACTTGCCCATGGAGCAGTTTGACTTTTTCCAGATTTCCTTACTGAGTTCTAAGCCCCTTCTACTGTGAAATGACATATATATTTGAGATCAATACTGATCTCAAATGTGCTGAAAGCATGAATTTACCAATTTGTCTTTAAATTTATGCCCTTTAAAACATTGCTGCTACAGCCATGCACTGACTGACATCTTTGGCCAATTTGTTGCTTCTCGTTCAGTTTTTTGGCCATCCCGCAATGAACATTTCGTTTTTAAGATGGAATCTTAAATCTTTTGTAAATGTCCCCTGAGAAACGTGTCTGTTCAGGGTAAGGTGAACCCGAAACCAGCCTAATTATACAGGGATTCCTTAGCAGACTAGTCATTCAGGCAACCCACCAACTAGTTGTTTTTGCACAACTTTAAATGAGTTTTCATTGCAGGTTTCCTCAAAGAAGCACTTGCAACTCTGTCATATCTTATTTCCCAACAGACTCCCTCTGATAGCTGATTGAAATCCTGTTTTGATTTGTGCTTCACACTGAGAACATGTTAATTACTTAGCATAACACTGTGTCCAGAATTGCAAGTAACTGAATGAAAAAGTTTGTTCAAACTAAAAATGCATCTATATGTGTTAATTTATTCATGCTTAGGGAATGAAAACTTTTAATTATCAATTGTTTCCAGAATTAGCTCAGTTTGATATGGATGTCATCACCCAGGGAACATTAGTTTTAACATTAGTTTGTAAATAGAATCGGGTGGTACATTTCTGCAAATCACTTACCGCACTATAACCTGCATGCAAAAAATTTACCATGGTAATCATAGTTTTTCTCAGAATCTTGTAGTTACTGCAGTTGTTGTTAATATAATAAAACTGTGAAAACTTCTTATTAGCCACCAGTCATTAAATTACATTTTCAGAAAGCTTTGTACACTGTTTGAAGGAGATCCCATTTTAATGTGTTATGGTTCCACAGTAGTAACAATAACAGTAGTAAACTACAGGATTTTGGCAGCTACAGTGGTAAATATTTTGTAAGGGATGTCTTGTGTGCTTATATTCACAGGATTCATTGAGCTTAGTGTTTTTTTTTTTTAAACAAACAAATTCTCATAAACCTTAGTTAACTTGGAATTTTATTATTTCTAGTATATAAAATTACTAGAAATTTTAGTAAAGGGGTCATATAATGCGATTTCAATTTTTCCTTTCTCTATGAAGTGTTACAAGCTCTTGGTGCATAAAGAAGATCTGTAAAGTTGCAAAGACTAAAGTCTCAAATCCAAAGAGATATTCTTTATAAAAGTTAAGAGTCAACCACACCTACCTAAAACAGCTCGTTCTAACACGCCCCCACATGTCAATGTCACGATGTGGGAAGATTTGCATAACCCCGCCCAAATGTTCACTCAAAGAAAGAAGGCGCAACTTTTAACAAAGCAACTCGCTGTTGCCGCCGCTGCCATGTTGTGGAGTCGCTGTGTGTTTCGTTGTGAAAGCGAAACTACTTTGTTTGGCCTTCCAAAAGAGGA
>NW_015549716.1:217900-218300 GCF_001515605.1 Sinocyclocheilus anshuiensis
ATAATGGGTTTTATTGGTTTTGTCTCGTCTAGTGATGTCCGGATCACGAACGAATCGTTCTATTTAACTGGATCTTCTTAGGATCTTAACCAGTTCACCAAATAGAACTGAATCGTTTGAAACTGTTCGCGTCTCCAGTACGCACTAATCCACAAGTTACTTAAGTTATTCGGTTTATAAACGTGCCTGACACTCCCTCTGACGCGAAAAAAAAAAAATATCCTGAGTTATTCAGTTACTCCTAACAGTACATTGACTGAACTGCTAAAAGAGAACCGATGATGGGATGTGCACGAGCAGAGCAGCTGGTCTGAGTCTCATCCTGCTGGGAGACGGCATCACAGTATGTTAAGGGGCGTAACATTTCCGTCACACGCTTGAGGTATTCGGCCAATCACAA
>NW_015549716.1:218899-243152 GCF_001515605.1 Sinocyclocheilus anshuiensis
CGTTTCAGAAAGGCGGGGCATAGAGGAGAAACAATAATGTACATTATATGGAAAATAATGTGTTTTTTTAACCTTAGATCGCATAAACACATTGCATTACACCAAATACACAACATAATGTTCTTTTTAGCAACGTCATATGACCCCTTTAAGTTGTGCTTTTAAACTGCTTTGAATTTATTTAAGTTTCTTCACAGTCAAATTATTTTTCCACATGTTATCAGCAGTTTCTATTTGGCCTCGGCTCTGGAGTGATAATGCTTTGTGTAAGCGCACGGAGGAAATTATGTGAAAAAATGATTGAGGCCGTGGGTGTATTTGAATCTTTTTTAACCAAATACCAGGGCACATTTCCTATTCTTATCTGTGAATTATTATAGATGTGTTTACATAAAACCCACCACAGCATAAAGAGCTCTGGAAACATATATTATGTGTGAGATTTGGATAAAATGAATAAATGAAGCATAACTATAATTTATTCTAGTATTCAAAATTGATTATTTCATAATCAATTCAAGCGATTAGTCAACAGAAGAGACAGACGGCTGCACGTTAGTGTCCTGCGTAAATAAATCACCAGTTTTTAATGTTAACAGTTAGTGCTAGAGCCCTGCACGGGCCTCAAATCTAGGCCCTAGCCCGGCCCTTGTCCGACAGCTTATCAGAATTCTCGGACCGAGTCCAACTGGAGCCCATGTCTTTCTCTCTCTCTCTCTCTCTCTCTCTCTTCCCCATAACACAGCTGCTGTTGCAGCCATTAAAATAGTTCAGTTTTGTTTTAAATGGCAAAGTGGTTATATTTCTTCACATTTCTTTAAGTTAGTTTAGAAAAATGTTTGGAACATTTTTTTGTTTGTTAAATTCAGTTTTTTTTTAAAGTGACGACCAAGCGGATAGCGCCAGACAATGAGTTGATCACGTTTGATCAATTTAGCCTTCTCAAATCAACACAACTTCCCTACAATAACATTGGTAACACTTTACAATAAGGTTCCATTTAGTTTATGTTAGTTAATGTATTAACTAACATGAACAAACAATGAACAATACATTTATTACAGTATTTATTAATCTTTGTTAATGTTAGTTAATGAAAATACAGTTGTTCATTGTTAGTTCATGTTAATGCACAGTGCATTAATTAATGTTAACAAGCACATCTTTTGATTTTAATAATGCATTAGTAAATGTTGAAATTAACATTAGCTAAGATTAATAAATGCTGTAGAAGTGTTCATGCTTAGTTCATGTTAACTAAAGTAGTTAACTAATGTTAACTAATGAACCTTATTGTAAAGTGTTACCATAAAATCTATAGATATTAAACACTTAAAGCATATTACAATGTTAGTTTAAATGTTCGAACTAGGTAAATGTGCACTGTTAGGTGCATATCCAAGTGATTTTGCAGAGTGGAAGCTAAAGCTCACTTTGCACTTTTTTCACTTTTTCACATTTTTCTTAATAACAGTGGAAACAACTTAAAATACACAGTCATTTTTGATCATAAATATGAGACTAAGGTCACGTTCAAGCAACAGCAGAATACGGTTGTCAGTCCTGTATTTGAGTCCTTAATATGGTTACGTTCAAACACAGTACGGTTATTTACAGGCGCCACAACTGCATTCTGTAACTGAACTCACACCCGTAAATTTTCAGGACAAATGCTCTGCTCTCCACCCAAATATAAAAGCTGCTGTCAAAATTTGATGGATTCTCGATTGGACTCTTGACATGTCAGAAAGTGATAAGACTTTCAGCGTGACGCAGCTGACACAGAATAGCATACGCTGTTTACGTTCAGTGGATACTCTCCAAAATGGCACCAGGGTGACGCTGAGGAGACGAATTGTTGAATAAAGTCGTTATTTTTGTTTTCTTTGTGTACAAAAAGTATTCTCGTCGCTTCGTAAAATTACAGTTGAACCCCTGATGTCACATGGATTATTTTACCGTTCTCCTTGCTACGTCTCTGGACCTTGATCATGGTAATTACATTGCTGTGTATGGGAGGGTCAGAGAGCTCTCAGAATTCATCAAAAATATCTTAATTTGTGTTCCGAAGATGGGTGAACTAACCCTTTAAAGGAAACAAATGTCTCAAAATAATTTCATTATCAGATAAGCTCTATTCTCGGCTCACTCAGGGTCCTAGGGATGGGAAGATTCCCCGATTCGCTCGGTGCATCGGCATAAAAAGTTAACGATGTGATCATCAGTTTAAAAAGCGTGCATCGCATCACAACACCACGGAGACCCAAGGAAAAACTGGGATTAAAGTCCAAAACTTGGCTTGAAATAACCTAACAAATCAATCGGGGCTAAAGTGGTTCCATTAACATATCCATTTTGCTGTCAGGAGTGGGCGAGGCTGATGCGCGCATGCGCACTAAACAGACTGAGCGCAGTCGAATAGGAGCGCAATAATTCTGAGTAAAATATACATTTTGCTAAAAAATGTGTTTTTGGACATTAAATGTGTCTTTTGTAGAATTGTAAACCTACATATAAAGTGTATTTTTATGACAGCAGTAACTGTAATTTGACTATTGTAATAGGTAAATCAAATGTAAGCTAGTAGGCTACAGTACTAATTACTATAAGCTCAAAAGCTCAAATGAGTTAATGTGTGTTTCTTATAGCAGTTCAAATGTAGTCATTTTCTTTATTTATTTTTATTTTTAATTCAGTGATTTTAACTTTTAATTTAGTTATTTTAATGTTTCTAAGAGCTATTTTAGATTGTAATGTTCTAATGTTCTGCTATCTGTTCTGCAAACTATAAAAGGTTGAGCTGTAATAAAACCAGAGAGAAAGGCTGCATGGCTATAAACTGTAAAAAAAAAAAAAAAAAGTCAAATAATAGTATGTGAGACAGTGGTAATATCATTATGTTCCTATTGGTCAGTAGAGGAGCTTAACTTAGCCTGACAGTTAGCCTGCTTTAGACCAGGTTAGTTTCCCAGCATAAGTTGCCACAGTGACTAAGCTTGATCTAGACCTATGTTAAATTTGCTTTATGGAACCAAATCATTTGACAATGAGTCAGACTAACTGAAATAAGCCTGGCTTATTTGGTTAACTTGTTTTATGAAACAGGCCTCGTATCGTTGGCTATGCATCGAGATGCGTATCGTATTGGCCTCAGTCATGAGATGCACATCCCTACAGGGTACAGCTGCGCTTACCTGAATTTGATCAAAAGTAATTACATTTAGTAAGATCATTTTGATCAAAGAAATTCCAAACTTCGCATGGCAGACAACGACATTCTGTGATCAAATGCAACCAACTTGTTAACACGCTCCACAGCGCCACCCAGTGCATTTAGTTATAACTGATTTTTTGTTTGCGTGCTTAGGATTTATGTGAGCATGTGCAGATTAAGTGTCATCACTGTAGCCTGTTTCTGATTGGAGGAATTAAGTGTGTTACAATTGCCCCTAGTCTCCCCTACTGATTACAAGTACTACAAGCATCAGACTTGTAGATGAAAAGGGTTTTTCTGAAAACAACAGTGGGCAGTTACTTACAATCAAAGTTTGGAAGGAATGGGACATTTTATAAACTCAATAAACCATTGCTTTACTACATTCGGTCCCAAATGCATTTTAAAAACTGCACTCAACCACATAGCTGTCACCTTGGGGAACAGGAACCATGCGCTTCCCAACAATATTGCTTGATCAAGCTGAATTGTTTTTTATTGATTGCTTGCCTTTGTGGCAACATGTTTCAGGTTTACAAATCTAATTTAAATCCAGTATTAACTAGCTTGCTGAGCTCTGTATGTGCACTTCAGACACCCCATGCAATTGTGTTTGTCTGTCTGAGATGCAGGTCAAAGGACGCATTCTTTATATGAAGTTGTGGTGTGTGTACTTTCATTTTTTGCCTTAACCCCAGTCTCAGTCTTAAGCCATGTCTTGTGGTTGGGGGATTTGCTAACTCCCCTGTGTTCCTTAAAAGGATATGGCCTCATTCTTAATCTCTTGTCTCAAGAGTGTACAAGGTCCTTGATGAACCCTGGTTAAGTGGAAGGATCCTGCAACTCACAAGAGGTTACAAAGAGGACTAATGAGAACATTTTACCAAAACAAATCTGTTACATTTTTGCTTAATCTTTCTTTTTCGACTTTTTCTTACAATATTATGTATCATAATGTAAGGTAAGTTTTTTTTTTAAGTTTTATTTCTGTTTTTATTTTACATTTTTTGTATTTTACATTTATTTTACTATTATTATTATTCCTTTTTATGAATTTATTTTTTTATAACATGGTGTTAAAATGTTGCTTGTGTCCAGATTTTTTGTGTTGTTAGTTGAATTACAGACAATAATATTAAACTTGCTTTGATCTAATAGGATAATACTGTAAATGTGACCCGTGCTGTATGGCAAAATGGGTTGGAATGCGCACAGGCTAATGAATCCTTTTTGGTGAGCACAAGTTTCTTGTAGTTGTAAAGTGCAGCATTCCAGTTTTGTGAATATTCATAGCGAAATCTTGATGGCATGAGTCTGAACCAGTGAAATGTGATGTTCAAAACCATGCTGATGTAAACAAAACAATCGATGACTGACACATCCGAAGTGTGCACATAAAGATGCGTGATCCCGATATACACATACACAGAATTTCAAAATATCTGTCTTGGTGAGTATTCACGCAAACATAATTCGTTATGTCTTAAGTGAACATTTGGTAAACTGTTGGGGAAAAAATTCTGATGTGTAACATTATATTAGATCCGTGCTTACAGTAGGTATTAATATATAAGCCGTCTGTCGCATTAATGTTAATCTAACAATAAAAGAAAAGAGGGAATCACTCGCTGCTCTTGACTGAACTGCTTTTAGTTTTAATAATCAGTTTATTGGTAATGAATACACTAAAGTGATTTTTACATTTGATTAGCCTATTTGTTTTTCTTACTTGAATCCTTCTGTTTTGATGTAAGATGAAAAAAGTAATGCACTATTTAATTTGTTTCTTTCTTATATTTGTTCTAATGTTTATTTGCATCTTTGTTCTAAGTTTTTAATAACAAAGATAAAATAAAAAATAGCTATATTGTGATTATTAATATAGTAATTATTAATGAGAAAAGAAGTGGAGGAAAAGATGCAACGTTGCTAGGAGATTTTGCTTTGGAACCTTCAGAAAATTTTAACTTGATTTTTCTCAGTATTGACATTGCTGACTCTGTCGACTTCAAACAGGGGCCCGTTTCAATAAAGAGGTTCAACCAACTCTGAGTTGTAACTTGAACTCGGAGTTGACTTACCCTGCTTTCTCAGGTTTGACATACCACTCATTCTGAAACGAAAAACCCAGAGTTTCCCTCTTTTCAGGGTAAACACACAGAGTTTTCACTTAACCTCCTTTCTGAAACGGGCCTCAGGTGTAGCTCAGTCATTTTTTTGGTCAATTCCAACAAATCACGTCATTTTGAAGGTCTTTTAATGGAGATTGTAAACATAAAAAGTACTCATTTTTTAAAATTTGCTCATTGCGATTGATTTTGCCAGCACTGGTCACAAATTGTTTTATGCAGGTATTACTGTAAATATACAACAAAGATAAAGGAAATAAAATTTAGACAGGCACACTTACAGTATATTCAAGTCTTACTTTCAAGTTTTGTCTTCTACACCATTGTTTTGGCCTAATACCTAATACTTAATATTCAGTGTTATTATTCAGCAAGGACACATAAATTGACCAAAGTGACTGTAAAAACATTTATGTTACAAGAGATTTCTATCTCAAATAAATGCCGTTCTTTTAAATGTTCTATTCATCCTGATAAAATAACAACTGCACACATTTTTCCATAATTTATAAAAATATGAAATATTTCTTGAGCACCAAATCACCTTTATTTATATAGCGCTTTATACAATACTGTTTGTCAATAATGCAAGAGGACAATAACAGTGATTTCTGAAGGATCATGTGACACTGAAGACTTTAATGGCTGCAGAAAGTTTTGGCACAGGAATAAATTATATTTAAAAATATGTTGAAGTAGAAAACCATTATTTTAAATTGTAATAATATTTCATAATCTTGCTGTTTGTCTGTGTTCTTTTCATCAAATAAATGCAACGTCTTGGTGAGCATAAGAGACTTCAAGAGATCTTACTGACCCCAAACTTTAGATTGGTAGTGTATATATGGGAAAAACCTAGTATGGCCATGAATCTACACACGGTAGTATTCTCTCGTAGAGCAGTTATAAAAGCTGAGTTGAATTTTTGCCAACAGAGGAATTAGATTACCCAGATCTCCCCTTGATCTGATTTTACTGTAGCACCTTCACCTCCATTAACACTTGACTGATTTCTGCTTCAGACAGGGCAGTGAAGGCCTGCTTTATTCATTCTGACAATCCTAACTGTAATTACAGACCTTTTGAGGTGTGTGTGTGTATGACTGTTTGTCTTTCCTCCTTTTGTAATGAGGCACCTATTGTTTGTTTAAATGAAGCACTGTGATGTGGCGCAATTATTTGACTAAAATAAATTACATAATGATTAGTGTTATCATAAAGCAGCTTGTGTAATTGGAACCATGAATGCACATATATCAGTGTAGAGTCTGAACATTTGCTAGGTCTCTTCGTAAGTAAACACACACAGTTCCACCTGCACTGTTGAGCAATGAATCTCACAGTTACCAAAGAAAGCATAGCTCAGCAATGTTCTGGAAGGTATTGTTTGACTTGGTCAGGGAGAGAGCGATGCCCATCTGTGTATATTTCCAATAGAAAAAGAGAGAGAGTATGTGAAAGAAGGGGAGGGAGATGGATTTGAGCTTCGGCCAGCAAACCTGATAATGGGCACTAATTACTCTTCAAAGTGGTGATGTCATCAGGACGTGTCTGACAGATTTACTGTCTGCCGGACAGCAGGAGGGATATTCATGAAGACCGATCTGTGAATCTTTTTACCGAATTGTCGTGTAAGCTTTGTGTTTTGTGGACCGGAGCCAGTTTCACCCACGTGATTTATCCGTTGTTTATGTGCGCATGTTTAATACTTCATGAATTATTGAGTCTGTGGCAGGCTATGTGAAACTACTAACAATCAAATTAATAAACCAAATAGACTGGTGATAAAGTCTGAGTGATGAGCTTATTGAAAATTGTATAGCTTTAGGATTTCATTACTTTATAGCTTGCAGCATAAACCTTTTCATTGCAAGGGGACTGATTGCAGCTCTTTCTGGAGTCATATATGTCATTTTGTAAAGAGTTGGGTAAAGATCATTCAAAATGTTTTACTTTCATGTTCCACAAAAAAATAACTGCATATGGGTTTGTCACGACATGAGGGTGAGCACATGATGACTGATTTTCATGTTTGGGTGAACTGTTCCTTTGAAGTCGGGTATTAAATGTTGTTACATTAAGGAAAAAGCATTTTAATGGACGGTCTCATGCCACACTGAGCACAATACTCAATAGGATAGTCCTGAGAGAAAGCTTTGTCAGCAGCCCTTTTCCACCAGTATTCATTGATCCATTTGGGTGAGTCTTAACAATCAATACTCACTGCAGCCTCCATCATTAATTAGACACAGGTAAATTTCCCCACCTCTGCTCTTTTATTTTATTACTGCTGCCTTCCTTTCTCTTGTTCACGCTCTCTTTCTTTTCTCCTCTTTCTCTGTGCTATGAGATCTCACTTGATGAAGGCACCGAGGCCTGGGCAGCTCTTGGCAATTCAAAAAGGTAACCTTAGCTTTGAAGAACATGAAGGGAAGTAGTGGGAAACTCCCTGTATCAGTTTCCATGATGCCTCCCCCTGAAGACTGCCACTCACAACAAATTTATACGCTGCTCTGGGATCACCCACACTTTTTTCGCTGCAAAAAACACAGTATTTGCTTTGTTTTCCTTTAGAGATATCTAAACTTTCTTAAAACAAAGTTACATAAGTTTCCCAACAGTTTTTGTCTTTTGTACCCAAAAGCCCCAAGCTTTAATATCCCAACCTTGAAAGAAAATGTCTTCCTTTCAACTCATATAAGAGCTGTTTTCAGAGAATGTGTTTTGAATTACATTTTTCTTCCGGTTGTTTTTCTTTTTTAAACATTATCCTCTCTTAATTTTGTTCAGTGTACACTATTGTTAAAAATACCTTTTTTTTTTTAAAGTAAATTTCTACTTTTATTCAACAAATATGTATTAAATTGATCAAAAGTGACAGTAAAGACATTTTATAAAGTTACAAAAGATTTTTATTTAAAATAATAATACATAAAAAGAATCCTGAAAAATATGCATCACGGTTTTCACAAAAATATTAAGCAGCAATGCTGAACTGTTTTCAATATTGATAATGTTAAGAAATGATTCTTGTGCACCAAATCAGCATATTAGAATGATTTCTGAAGGATCATGTAACACATGTAAATATTAATATAATATGATATAATCATTCATATATTTATATAATATATTAAAATAGATAAGTTATTTTAAGTTGCATTAATATTTCACAATCTTATGTTTTTACTGTATTTTTATTGAAATTATTATTCAAAACTATGCTTTGGTGAGCATAAGAGATTTTCAAAACATTAAAAAAATCTTACACTCTCAGAAAAAAAGGTACAAAAGCTGTCACTGGGGTGGTACCTTTTCAAAAGGACTCTTTTGGGCACTAATTACTCTTCAAAGTGGTGATGTCATCAGGACGTGTCTGACAGATTTACTGTCTGCCGGACAGCAGGAGGGATATTCATGAAGACCGATCTGTGAATCTTTTTACCGAATTGTCGTGTAAGCTTTGTGTTTTGTGGACCGGAGCCAGTTTCACCCACGTGATTTATCCGTTGTTTATGTGCGCATGTTTAATTCTTCATGAATTATTGAGTCTGTGGCAGGCTATGTGAAACTACTAACAATCAAATTAATAAACCAAATAGACTGGTGATAAAGTCTGAGTGATGAGCTTATTGAAAATTGTATAGCTTTAGGATTTCATTACTTTATAGCTTGCAGCATAAACCTTTTCATTGCAAGGGGACTGACTGAGCATTAAAGGGATGGTTCATGTAAAAAGGTACAAAAGCTGTCACTGGGGTGGTACCTTTTCAAAAGGACTCTTTTGTACCTCTAAAACATGTATATTAGTACCTAAATGGTACATATTAATAAATTTTGAAAAGGTACTGCCCCAGTGACAACTTTTGTACATTTTTTTTTCTCAGTAGTGCATGTTTAGAACAAGAAAAAATGTGCCAATGGGGTAAAAAAAATGTATTTTAATTAAGTTATATTCTCTGGAATTTTTTGTTTTGTAATGTTGTGCTTCAAGTAAAATTATCTTGAAATTTCAGTATTATTACTTGAAAACGATACAAAAGTAAGAATCAAAATAATAGCATTTACAAAGTTAAATAATGTTTTAGTTTTTTTTGCACTCTATCCTACCTTAATTCATCATGTGCCTTACGTTTTATCAAAAAATGTTCTGTCATTATACATATATCCCAGCTGGTGTAATTTTCTGTGAATGTATGTGGTACCTCCTTTAATAGCTCTATATCTGACGTCCTCATTGCGGGATGAGTCATTGCATGTGAGTGTGAACACGTGTGTGCGATCTCAGGATTGCTGTTGCTAGGAAAACAGCTGAAACACCACGTTTACTTTTTCTCTCACCTCCAAGACAACAAATACGGTGTAAAATGATTTAAAGCTATGTCATATCATTATTATCAATGATTCATTTTGTCTAAGTCATGCATTATATCTGTTTGCGTGTATGTACCTATTCTATGCCTATTGACAAACATTAGAAGGCCATTCGCTCCATCTTTATCATTGAAATAGACTCAGCGGAAATGTTGCTGTTGTGAGCTTCAGAAAACAGCCAATGATCAAGACTGAGCTCATCGCTTTGTGGTTCGCTGTGCGATGCTGCTGCTGCAAGCTCATTGGATGCAGCACTCAAGTCTAATTATTCATCCCCCAACACTCCCTCTTTCCCCTCTTATCATCCCTCCAACCCCCTCTCACCTTTCTTCCCACTCATCCTCTGGCAAGCATGCTGGCGGTGAAGATGTGGTCACTGTGATGTGGCAATTGTGATGTTGCACGCCGCCACCATCTTGGCTGGACTTAGGTCAGAGGAGGGGCTTGCGATTGCATCATCTCGTAGTGATGACAGAAGGAATGAAAGCACATGCATACACACATTTATATGCACAGGCACGTACACATACGTCCAATTCATCATAGTCCTCCATCTAATTAGCATCTTTTTAATAACGTGCTGGAGGATGACATCACAGACACATTTGTCCGCATAATTGCTCCTCCCTTTATGGTTTAATGAAGGTGAGTGAGCCAGTGTGATTCCAGGAAGTTCCCTACTCTACTTTTTTTGCGTTGAATATGCTTTTTCAGACCTGCCTGTGATATGACAGGAAGATGAGAAGCTTAAGAGCGCTGTGCCATGCCTCTCGTTTCTGTTTCTATGGTAGGGGAGCAAGACTGTCAGGTCTAATGCTGGATTTTACTCTCAGCTGAAACCTGAAAACCTGTCAGTGTGCTGAACACCAGCAGCCAGAACACGCTGGTTCCTTTTACAGGAGCACTGTAGATCATGAAATACCAGCGGTGGTGTTCAGGGTTAACTTGTCAAATGTGTAGCTGGGTGTGTTTTAAATGTCTTAAGTGCACAAATCTGTAATAAATACTCAAATCTGACATATACAGGTGAAATACAGTGAAGTCTGAAAGTCTGAGATCACTCTGTTTTGTGTTTTTCATTTTAATGCAAATAAATTTGTTGCAAATTATATTATCAGCCTGACAATTTTAGTAAAAAGTTCTTGAAGAAATGATTTTGAATTTAAAAAAATTAGGGTCTTTTTTTCTCTTATTTTTTTAATGACAGCAGAACTCAAGATCCATAAATTTTATGTAAAACCTCATGTGTAAAACCTGCATGATCAATGCACCTAACAATAGAATACAATCTAAAATATTATTTTTAGAAATAATAATAATAATAATCAAATATTTTAAGCAAAATAAGAAAAAAAAAAGAAAACATTTAAACTCTTAAATTATATTTTCAATCCCATATTTTGAGTATTTTAAATATTAATATTTAAATATTTTTAATTTGGTATTCTGTATTTTTAACAATTATTTCTTTTAAATTATAAATAATAATATGTTTTTTTTTTCATTAAATCTCATGTTTTGAGTATTTTAAAATTAATATTGACATTTTTTTAATTCAGTATTTAAAAATGTTTCCGTATTTTTACTGATTCTTCATTTAATTAGATATTAAATCCCATATTTTCAAAGTGGTCTCACCCCTTTGGTCAAATCAAATCCTAGTGTTGACAGCAAAAATTATTTTATGAATCATTATTCACAAAATAACACTCAGTTAGATTTCCATCTTGCCAATCTAAATGAGTAGACATTATAATTCATAGCCATAATCATAATTCCACCCCTGCACAAAACATAAACCGCATATTGTTTTAAGTCTGTCTGTGGTGTTCCCAGATGATCTCTGAGTGGGCGCTTTTCGTGGAGACAGCGCTCATACGAATAATTTGAGTCCCGCAAGCACAGATGACAAACTGGCTCTCTGGCTGATCTTCACTCTTTCACCGCAAGGTCGCTTTTAATTTGAGTGTGTAGCTCTCACAGCATAGAAAGATGTTCTTTTAACAGCACAAACGCAGCAGGTAAATTGTTAGCAAATGGAAGTGTTGTTTAGACTCGGCATGCCACGTGTCATTCTGTACAGCAAAAACCAGACACATTACAAGCTTATATGGTACATTCCATACCAACTCTGTCTTCGTGTTGAATGAATGTGCGCTCTTTATATCCAAGGTTTAAGAAAGGATAATAGCTGAGGAATGAATGCTGACGTCTTACAAAACACAACGCGGATTAGCTGGAATGCAAATGATTAAATGTGAAATCTAGAGGGTTAGTTTAAATATTCAAGGGTTCAGTTAAAATATTCATAACTCATAATTTAAAGAAAGCAAGAGATGGATATGAAGGTTTGAAATCCAGGGTGAGGAGGGGGTATCAATATGTAGGTAATCCCTTCAGAGGGGCAGGTAATCTGCCTCCTCCTATTTGCACATGTCCCTATCATGTCTGTCCACAGCGGGGGATGCGGCACGGAGACCATCTGGTGAGACCACTTATAATTGAGGCCCACGGATAGAAGAACTGGGACGACCGCTGTGTGTTTAGTGGATTTGACAGCTCTGACACACCTCGCTGTGGCAAAGTGTAAGACTGACTTCAGCAGATGCCACAGGCTTCTTTTATCTACATGGACGGATACAATTAATTTCTTATTGATCAAGTTCAGATTTGATATACACTATGGAAGAGATATTAAATAATAATCTTTCCAGAGTCACTAAGGGCTCTGTTTATCTCAGCTGCACAGAAACAGTTAACTTCAAAACTATGATATAACTAGTCAAGTGGTGCTTGACTGTATAAAAACGACTGTCACAATGCTAGAGTGTGGTGGGTGGTTGCCACAGTGTAAAGTGGTCACTAGGATGTTCTTAGTGGTTGCTAGGGTATCATGGGGAATGTGATGGGGTTGCTACGTGGTTGATTTATGGTTGATGGGGTTTCTGAGCGTTTGCTAGGGTGATGGGTAGTTTCTAGATGCCTGCTAGAATGTTTTGGATGGTTGCTTGGGTGGAAAGTAGTTGCTAGTGTGTTCTTGATGGTTGCTAGGGTGATGGGTAGTTGCTAGATGTCTGCTAGGATGTTTTGGATGGTCGCTAGGATGGAAAGTAGTTGCTAGTGTGTTCTTGATGGTTGCTAGGGTGATGGGTAGTTTCTAGATGCCTGCTAGAATGTTTTGGATGGTTGCTAGGGTGGAAAGTAGTTGCTAGGGTGTTCTTGATGGTTGCTAGGGTGATGGGTAGTTTCTAGATGCCTGCTAGAATGTTTTGGATGGTTGCTAGGGTGGAAAGTAGTTGCTAGGGTGTTCTTGATGGTTGCTAGGGTGATGGGTAGTTTCTAGATGCCTGCTAGAATGTTTTGGATGGTTGCTAGGGTGGAAAGTAGTTGCTAGGGTGTTCTTGATGGTTGCTAGGGTGATGGGTAGTTTCTAGATGCCTGCTAGAATGTTTTGGATGGTTGCTAGGGTGGAAAGTAGTTGCTAGGGTGTTCTTGATGGTTGCTAGGGTGATGGGTAGTTTCTAGATGCCTGCTAGAATGTTTTGGATGGTTGCTAGGGTGGAAAGTAGTTGCTAGTGTGTTCTTGATGGTTGCTAGGGTGAGGGGTAGTTGCTAGATGTCTGCTAGGATGTTTTGGAAGGTCGCTAGGATGGAAAGTAGTTGCTAGTGTGTTCTTGATGGTTGCTAGGGTGATGGGTAGTTGCTAGATGACTGCTAGAATGTTTTGGATGGTCGCTAGGGTGGAAAGTAGTTGCTAGTGTGTTCTTGTTTGTTGCTAGGGTGATGGGTAGTTGCTAGATGCCTGCTAGAATGTTTTGGATGGTCACTAGGGTGGAAAGTAGTTGCTAGTGTGTTCTTGTTGGTTGCTAGGGTGATGGGTAGTTGTTAGATGCCTGCTAGAATGTTTTGGATGGTCGTTAGGTTGGAAAGTAGTTGCTAGTGTGTTCTTGTTGGTTGCTAGGTTGATGGGGTGTGCCCGAAGCGTGAAACAAATAACCGTTATACGGAGCCACTAAAAGGTGAGCCGCTTGCTAGCGGTAGCCTGTTGCATTACAGTACATGAAAGTTCACTTACCACATACACAGAGTAAGGAGAAATGTCTGATAGGATGATGGCGAATGATTTGCAGATCCTGAGCACCAATGTCAGGTTAACATCGTGATGTCTGTCAGCCATCGGCGATGGACCATGGCATCGTCTATCGGCCCAACCCTAGTCCATAGACAATTAAATTCAATCTGAATTGAGTATATATGACAAAGTGACAGTTTAATACGTCTGACTCAGCTTTTAATGCTGAGCTTGTCTCAGTGTGAGATACAGATCTAATTATTTGGAGGTGATGTGTGTGTCTCTGGGTAAGGTTTGACAAGGGGCTGGTACAGATGCAAAGCCGTCTACCTGAGTGGATAACATCTTTTGTTTTTTGTCTCGGCCACTCCCCTTCACCACAGCCAAGGCTGTGATGGACATCCCAGGGGAGTTCTGGTCATGACTTCACCTCAGTTTGGCTTGGGGGTAGCATCTACATCTCAATCTGATTTGTGATAGGAGGCCCCACGTGTGTTTGTGAGGAAGAGAGAGAGAGAGTCGGACGAAACCAGTAACCAAATAAGCTGAGCCGAGCAGATCTAGAAGGCAAGAGAGCCAGAATGAGATATAGAGGTTGAGCCAGTGAGGGAGAAAGAGAGAGAGAGTGTGTGTGAAGCTGGCTGGCAACAGCACACATGCTCAAGGAGAGAAAAGAGGACAGCAATTATTGTATCCAACACCCTACAGCTCCTGCAATACAGGCTCGCTGTTGTCGGCGTCACAAAACTGCTATTCTCTCCACCTGGCCTCATCCCACTGACTTATATGATTGATCCGGAGGAAAATGCTGAAGTTCCGCGCGGACCGGCGAGTGAGGTAGGTAAGGCAGGATGTTGGGAACGAGTTTATAGCGGCAGACAGCGGTGTGAAGGGAAACTCTGAGCTGGAGGTCAGGCAGGACTGCAATGCAGTGCCGGCTTTCCCATGGACTATCTTTACAAGATATTGAGGTTTATTCGCTTGAAGTTTGAATTGCGTTGACACCTCATTTGTGTCCTTCCTGGATTCCAGTGTTGATGCCTTTATAAGCTCCATTCTGATGCTGCTAAATCATTTCTTGTTCGCTAACGACTCAAGCATTGATTAGTAGTCATATTAGCGACGTTTATGAGCCTCTTTGACTGGTGCCTCTATGTAGGTTTATAGGTTACACACGAGCAGGCGTGCTCAGTTGCAAAACCACATTGGAGCACGCACATGTACGCTCACACACCTCAACCTGATTTTGGTGGCTGGGCTGTTGTGCTAGATTTATCTAAGCGTTTGTCCTCTGATGTTATATGGAGCGCTGGGCTCTGATATATGTACCTTTTTGGTGTCGAGGTAGATGCCTTCAGCATGAGTGTATTCTTGGCTTGTGTTTCTTGTCCCCGACCTATCAGGCCACGTGTGTGTTGTGTGTCTGTGTATACAGAGACTGCACAGTTTGTGTTCTGTTTGTGTAGTCCTTAAGTGGTTGATGCCAAGAATTTGGCATGTTGTTCGAGTGCACTTCTATGGCCTACTTAAACAACACTGAAGAGTTAAGTCTGCTGTATGTAGGAATACCATCAAACTGAAATGATAGAACAAGAGCAAGATGAATATAAGGGTCTCGAGTCTAGTGTCTTTTTAGGAGAGCCAAGAAATTGTTAACTGATGGACATTGGTTAACACATTGATCTGGGGTCAGGATTTCAGATGTGTAAACTCTGGGGTTAAGTTTCTTACTTGCATATTTATAAGGTTAATATTATTGGACAAATTGAAGTATGTGACTTGTACTCATGTGGAATTATCATCTCATAAATTCGCTAGTAATGTTGGCTACGTTTTAAACTTTTCTCTGGTAATGAAATTAAACAGAGCACAAAAGTTTATGCAACTGCACATGAATATTTCATGCAACAAGAATTGTTAAGTTTGAGATTGGTTGTTGGTTGCTAACTAACTCGCCGTAAAATGCTAGCACCTTCACAATATACATGTAGTGTGTCTTTAGCTCAGACAGTAGCTAGCAACTGCAAGAACTAATCAAATTTAGTTAATGTTGTTGTGAACAAAAACATCTCCCAGTTGTGTAAATGTAGACATTTAGCACTTCGAATCAAGTTAGCATAACATTTAGCAGGACTTCATAACCCAGGGTTAAAAGCGCTGCTAACCCCCTTTCAAAATGTGAAATATTTATTTACTTAAGGTCGTAGTGGCCTTAACCCTGGGTTAGCTTTTTTTTAACCCCAGGTTAAGCGTAGTGTGAAAAGCCTTACAGCGGTCATTAGGTCATGTTAGCTTAGCAATGATGTCTGGTTTAAATATGGATTGAACTCTAGCTAGTTGATCATCATTGTCATGTGACAGTCATAATATTAAATGCATTAAATGTATTGCCTTCACTTATTTACATTTACCATGACTTGAAGACAACAAGGAAAATCCATGGCTAAATTATGCAAATAATGAAATGCAATTAGCCACATACTATAATTCTGCATCATTACAGTAACATTTTAAATATGTTCATAAACGTTTATAAGGGAGAAGAAAACACTATATAGTTTGCTGTCGGTGTCCAAGGCTGTGTGTCCTTTAGCTTTAGCTGATTTAGCTAGCTAAATTAGACAGATGCAAACATGGATTGTTTGTATAACATTCTCTCATTCTCAATTATTTTTAGTGCTGTGTTGGGTCACCACTTGTTATTTTATTAATTTTGTTATGTGTTTTTGTCTTTTTTTATTTGTATGACTTAATTTTCAAATATTTCTATCAAAATTAAATTTTTATTTCAGTTTTAGTGTTAGTAATTTTGATACTTAACAATGTAAACTTATTTTCTAATAGTATATTTATATAAAATATTTTCTAACTATCTAACTAGTTTCTAATTTTCCAATTTCTTCATTTCTTTTTCTTATATTTAAATTTTATTTTATTTCAGCTTTATTTAAATTAGCAAAAACTATTTTAATAGTTTAGTTTTAGTTCACAATAACAACACTGCACTTTTCCAATGTAAAATCTGGTTCCTGAAGCAAAACAAGTTTAAATTTCACTTTACTCTAACTGTAGAATGACTAAAATTGTATCTTATGGCCTGGATCTCCTCCAAATGTTAGTTTGAATGTCTCTGCATTCATGGCTCTCTGAGTGAAACAGGTTAACCAAACCCTCACAGAGAAAAGGAGAAAATGTATTTGCTTGCTCCCTGTTCAGGGAGAAAGATTTGGGTTTCTAATATTCATGTTTCAGTAAAATCAATAGCCAGGAAAGTGACATGCAGCAATGCAAACACTTGTAGGATTTACACCCGAGAGACAAGTTACAAGTGCACATCCACAGGGAGTACACACGAGCCGAGGTCAGAGAAAGTGTGACAGGAAGTTGAACTCCAGGCTTCAGGCACTGTATATGGACAAAAGACATGTGTTCTCTGAATATAGACTCAATATAATAGGTGTGTAAGAACTCTGACATGTTATGCTGCTAGAACTGTTCTTGTTGATATTTTGACATTGAACGCAAAGCTGTCCACACTTAACACACTCTTTCACAAGAGCTGACAGCCATTAATTTCCACAGCAGTTATCTCGTATGGACTTACAAAGAAAGTGGCCATGTATTGATCGGACCTGATGTTGTAATGCTGAATTATTAATAAAGAAGGGATGTGCCTGCTGTGAAACAGGTTTTAAGCCACAATAATGAATTGTGGAGCATCTTAAACAAATGGAAAATACGTTCCAGCTGCTGTTGGCTTGATATTCTTCCAGACACAGTTTTTGAAATATTGTTGTGGATGGATTGAAACGTGTTTGTCAATGAAATCCTAAGCAGCTTTTTTTTTTTCTTTTCAGTCAAAATGACCCTAACGGAACAGCTGGACACCAGCAAGTGATCCAGACACATCTAGAAGAGAACAGACCTTTGAAACCCTTTCTGTGAGTGATCTTTTGTTTATTCATTTGTAAATATGCTGCTGATTTTATACTGCCTTTGTTAAGTCTGTTGGGGGTGGGGGGGGGAATCTGTTTCTATAAAGGATTAGTTCACTTCCAGAATAAAAATTTCCTGATACTTTTCTCACCCCCATGTCATCCAAGATGTTCATGTCTTTCTTTCTTCAGTCACAAAGTAATTAAGGTTTTTGAGGAAAACATTCCAGGATTTCTCTCCATATAATGGACTTCAGTGGTGGCCAACAGGTTGAAGTTTCAAAGGGCTCTACAGGATCCCAGCCGAGGAATAGGGGTCTTTTCTAGTGAAATTCAAAATTTCAAATCAGCTGTATCATAGGTAAAAATGAAATGTAATTTTATTTGGACAAGAAATCAGTTTACTTGCTGCTAGAAACATGGTGTTCCCAACAGTCACTGTCACTCATGTCGGTGGAAATCATCAACTCTCGTTGAAAATGAATGACTTCCGTCTCTTTGTTGCAGCAAATGTCAGTGTGAACGCTCTTGAGGAGACAGGGAAACAGTTACTTGTCAGACCAGCCCTGTTTTGTCTGCCTTTTTGTGTGATAGCCACTATACAGTAATTGTAGAC
The DNA here is from genome assembly GCF_001515605.1 of Sinocyclocheilus anshuiensis. Classification (NCBI taxonomy): domain Eukaryota; kingdom Metazoa; phylum Chordata; class Actinopteri; order Cypriniformes; family Cyprinidae; genus Sinocyclocheilus; species Sinocyclocheilus anshuiensis. Next base: position 237,240 of record NW_015549716.1, read on the forward strand.
TTGCGGAAACATAAATATATACAAACAAACAGCACTGTCAGGATAAATTACACTGAAAGCATTTTATTAATTAGTCTTGAACTACATCATATAACATATGGAGGATAAACGTGTCAGGATTTCCTTGACTTCCTTTATAAATTTACTAAAATGCTCCTCTTGGACAAAGAAAATGCACTTACCTCTGTCAAGATCCCACTCTCCTTCGGATCGATGTAATGTTGAGTCGAGAGCCAATAGCACATTAATAAGGGGCAATGCCATTAAAACCGAGATGCATTCAGAACTGAATTTTATTAATTTCCTGCTACGACACAGGAAGCTGCTGGAGCATACCCGCTGTTTGCAGCGATGGCGAAATAAAGCCTAGATAATTAGCAGAGATGTTTCTAGTGTGGGAATCATGTCCTAGTGTAGTAATTGTTAGTGTCGTGTACGTGTTCCCACTTTGCGCTTATGATTGTGTGTGTTTTTATGTCCTCATTTGATCTGTGTTCATGCTCTGTTCCTTATGTTTATGTGATGTTCTTAGCTTCAGAGACTTATAATGACTTGCATATGGCTATAAACTGACTGCGGATGGTAGCGTGCAGTACAGCAAGCTTTCCAAGATGGAAGCTTTAGCCACCGGGCGGCTCTAGGGGATTGTAAATTCATCTGTCTTGCTGATCGGTGGATCGAAGGCTGTTGGGGAGGGCCTGGGTGTCCCAGGAAGGAGATCAATATGATTGACCTGGGACTGCAGGCCTGCATCCACCAACAACTCTTTCTCTTTCCTCCTCTCTTCGCCACTCCAATCACATTCTTTGTGAACCATCGGCCTGTTTTTAAACTGCAAAGTCAGGGGTGCGGCCTTTGCGATGGTGCCAGTTGGGAATAAAAATAGCTGCGCCCCGAATGCCTGTGTGCTTTCTTCCCATAAACCCTCAGTTTTTCACCAGTTTGCGCTCAGTGTATTGGTTTGAAAATGATTCCTCTGCATTGGTGCGTTGAACGCAGGCAGATGAGAAGTTTGTTACGGTATCAGAAGCTGGGATGGCTCAGTGGCTTTGTGTGTGTGCTCACAGGAGCTCTGATTCGGAAATGAACGGCAAGACGGGTGGCAGGGGGCCCGTGAACAAAGCCAGTGAAGCCAACAGCAACGGCAACAATCTCAGCATGGTTTCTGAGACGCCCCCGGACTCCCAGAACTACTCACGGGTCAGTACAGCTACTGTAAATTAAGTAGTTGCTAGAACTAGACATTATAATAATTATTTTTATTATTATTGTTATTAATAGTAGTAGTAGTAGTAGTAGTAATAATAATAGTAAATATTAATGATATAGTTAATAATAATTTGTAATTATTTGTATTATTATTAAAATTAATTTTGAAATAAAATATTCTTCTTGTATCCATTAATATTATTTAATGGACCTCAGCTAACATAAACTAATGTTTATGAACTAACATTTACAAAGATGAATAAATACTGTAATATTTGCATTTTTCATGATTTTTATTATTATAATTGATTAATTATTATTATAATATATTAATTTTAAATAAAATATTTTTCTTGTATCTGTGAAGAGTATTTAATGAACTAACAATAAACAGCTGTATCTTTATTAACTAATAAATAATACTGTAAAAAATGTTTGTTGTTGTTATTGAATTTTAAAATAAAACCGTTTTCTTTACAATTATAGATTATCTTGCTCAGTGTTTGCAATTTTAATATTATTTATATACTGTACTATTATTTTATTTGTATTATTTGAATTAGATTTTATATTTATATTTTTTATTTTAATTTTTGTATTTTTTAATGTGCTTTTGTTATTTTTATTAATTTTTTTATTTTAGCCTTAATTTATTTGCATTTCAGTATTAATAATGTTTATACTTCAACTTTTTTTTCAGTTGGTTACTTCTGATTAGAAATAACATCTAACATTTCTAATTTTATTTATGTCAGCTGGATTTCAATTAATAAAAACTACAAATATTAAAAATAGTTTTATTTAACAATAACAACACTGGTCTTGCTAAGGTGTATGTCTTTCATCTGTAATTCATTCCCACTGTCATCTATTACCCAGAATGTGTGTGTGTGTGTGTGTTTACTGTTAGTGTTATTATGTAAACACTCCTCCCTGACTCTCCCACCAGGGCACACGCACACCCAAGAGAGCCGCCACATTTGGGAAGCGCTCCAACTCCATGCGGCGCAACCCCACCGCTGAGGTGGCCCAGCAGGGTTGGCTTCACAAACAGGTACTGTTGCTCATCCTTAAACCTCATCATCATCCACACAAACAAAAAACACACACACAGCCCAAAGCCATCACTCCATAATCCGAACTTAAGCCACTCTCTTTCAAAAACGTCTTGACACTTAGATATAATTTCAAGGCCTTGATTTTTTTTCTTCTTCTCATTTTCTGTTATGTAGGCAAGCAGTGGTATGAAACAGTGGAACAAGCGCTGGTTCGTGCTGACAGATCGATGTCTTTTCTACTATAAAGGTAAGTTGTTTATGTAAATGCTGGTTTATGTATAAGTTGTGAATTAGGTTAAACATTTAGTGAGTTCCCAAGAGCTCAGCGTTGTATGATTTTAATATATTTTTTTCAAACCAGTTTGTTCTGTAAAACATTTGAATTTACCCCATGGCATTACTTCAGCACACAGGCTGTGTGCTGCCAATAGTGGAGAAGAGAAGTATAAAAGTAGATCTATAATGACAGTCTAGCACAAGCGGACATCCTCTATGAAGGCCTTAGGAAACTATTATCTATGTTGTGTAAACGAAAAATGTACCGTGGTATTATGAAGCACTGTAAATGCATGGTATTTTTTTGAAGAATAATGAAATACCATGAAAATGCTACAGTACCATTCAAAAGTTTGGGGTCAATATATTTTTATTCAGCAAGGACACATTAAATTGATTAAAAGTGACAGTAAAGACAATGATACAAAAGATTTGGGTTTCTAATATTCATGTTTCCACAAAAATATTAAGTAGCACAATGGTTTTCAACATTAATAATAATAAGAAATGTTTCTTGAGCAGCAAATCAACATATGTGAGCCTGGACCACAAAACCAGTCTTAAGTCGCTGGGGTATATTTGTAGCAATAATCAAAAATACACTGTATGGGTCAAAATTATTGATTTTTCTTTTATGCCAAAAATCAGGATATTAAGTAAAGTTCTATGAAGATATTCCTACTGTAAATATATGAAAACTTAATTTTTGATTAGTAATATGCGTTGCTAAGAACTTCATTTGGACAACTTTAAAGGCGATTTTCTCAATATTTTGATTTTTTAGTACCCTCAGATTCCAGATTTTCAAATAGTTGTATATTGTCCTATCCTAACAAACCATACATCAATGGAAAGCTTATTTATTTAGCTTTCAGATGATGTATAAATCTCAAATTCGAAAAATTGACCCTTATGACTGGTTTTGTGGTCCAGGGTAACATATGAGAATGATTTCTGAAGGATCATGTGAAGCCGAAATTCAGCTTTGCCGTCACAGGAATGAATGAATGCCGTTTTAAAGTATATTGAAATAGAAATCAGTTATTTGAAATAGTAATAATATTTCACAATATTACTGTTTTATAAATAAATAATACCGCAGCCTTTGTGAGCTTAAAAACCATTTAAAAAATCTTCCCAACCCCTGGCTTTTGAATGTAAGTGTATATATGAATACTTAGAAAGCACCACAGTACAGCCACTGACATTTTTTCAAAGGGTTATCTTGTACATCAGTAGTTTGTTTATATTTAGTGCTGAAAAAGAGGATTTCATGTTTAGACATGTTTGTTTTGTCACGTCTGTTATCTCTCATGGACACTGTGATGTTGTCATGACAGCACTCTTGAGTTCTACATAAACCTGAAGTATCCAACTTGTGGTTGCCATCCACCCAAGGAATAGTCAAGACATTAGTAATTACATTTGATTTGCTTTGGGATAATTACATGTTTTTACATGACATTTCAATTTGCTTATACAGCATAATCAGCTTGTTATTGGAAAGATTTTAATGAAGTGTAGCTGGATTCCTCAAGAGTGTGTAATGTTGGAGATCTAAGAAAATAAATTATATGTGACCCTGGACCACAAAACCAGTCATAAGGGTCCATTTTTTTAAATTGAGATTTATACATCGTCTGAAAGCTGAATAAATAAACTTTCCATTGATGTATGGTTTGTTAGGATAGGACAATATTTGGCCGAGATACAACTATTTGAAAATCTGGAATCTGAGGGAGCAAAACAAAATCAAAATATTGAGAAAATCACCTTTAAAGTTGTCCAAATGAAGTTCTTAGCGATGCATATTACTCTAATCAAAAATTAAGTTTTGATATATTTAAGGCAGGAAATTTACAAAATATCTTCATGGAACATGATCTTTACTTAATATCCTAATGATTTTTGGCATAAAAGAAAAATCGATAATTTTGACCCATACAATGTTTTTTTGGCTATTGCAACAAATATACCCCAGTGACTTAAGACTGGTTTTGTTGTCCAGGGTCACATATTAAGACTAAAAGTATTTTAAAAGTTTAGATAATGTTTTGTGTGTTTGAGATACGGTATAAGTTCTAATAAAATAAAAAAAATAAAAAAAACTGAATTCCCTGAAAACGGTAAAAATAGCTAACATTCTATTTTAGCAATTCAGTTTCCATTCTATAGCAATTCAGTTTGTTTAGGTATCCTTGATTTGACATAGCAACATTTGCTCTACCTGTCATGTGAGTTTTGGATGAAATGTTCCACTGTTTATCTGTTTGTCTGGCCAGTGGAAGACATTTTTATTTTTTGCAATTCAGTTTGGTGCAGAAATGACACACTTCACCTTTAAGTGTGAAGTAAATTAGTGGAGAATAGTTCCACACTATCCAAACACATCCATCACATGCTCTCGTCTGTGATCTGTGTGATGGGAATACATGACCGTCTCTTTTAGACTAGCCGCAAAGGTCAGTCACAGCTCATGGATGGAGAATCAACATTATCCAGAGGCACTGTGGGATAGAGGAAGGTGTTAGGATAGCTGGTATGCAGCTTCATCCAGATGTTCCTTCATGTTCTTCTCTCATTTGAATCCCAGAGTTCTGTTCTGCTCAGTTCTTCAGACACTGGCCACATCTGGGGTTTTAGACCTTTCAGACTTGATTTATATTCCAGGAGCACCAACATTATGTCCATGCTTTATATATTTATTCATATGTGTGTGTGTGTGTGTGTGTGTGTGTGTGTGCTTATTTGAAAACATGCAGGGTCCGTAATAGTTAATGCCATCAGGAACTGCCCTGATGGGAAGTAAATATGGTCAGTGTATTGAAGAATGAATGGTGTTATGAAATATTATCTTACTAATAATTCCTGAGGAAGATGAATTCTTTGACAAGAATGTCAGATATTCTATTTTGGGTTTGCAAGATACTGGAACACTTCACACCTTTCTGTCACCCAAGCCCCGCCCATGCTCTTTGTGGTTAAATTTAGACTCCATAGGCAGATAGCATGTTCTTGGAAAGGAGTGGGTTTGCACTGGGCATGTCAGTACATGAGAGGTTGCCCTGCAGGTGTGGATGATGCACGTCAGCTGACAGCATGTTCAGCACATGTCCCGCCCCTTCTCTGCAGCCACAGTCAGTGTAATGTCAACAGCAACACGCTAGTTCACTGGCTTTCAGTGGATTCCTTTCCACCCTTCTTCTTGTTAAGCATGAATTTCTGTCTCCACCCCCCCCCTACACACACACACACAACCCCACAAAAAAAACTAGAAAATAGTTAATAACAATGTAATATGTAATCATTTTGTCTTGTCTTCAAGTAAAGTATTCTTAAAAAAAAAAAAAAAAAAAAAAAAAAAAAAAAT